>NC_092132.1:135222227-135522860 GCF_043159975.1 Macaca nemestrina | reverse complement strand
ATATCTACCATTCCAGCTCAGGCTCACCGAATCTGAGAGTTGGGAAGAAATTCAAGAGTCACCTCCTCCAAGGCTTCATTTGAGGGATAAGGAAATGGAAAGACATCATTGCACCAAGAGTCACTGCATGCTCCAAGACGCCTCCCACAGAAGGCACCGGAACAGCCCTTGGACTCTGACCATGTGTTCTCTGAACAAAAAAAGTCTGAATCATAACTCTCTGAGTATAACTCGAACAGCTTGTGAAAGGATGGGCAATCCAACGTAAGTGGGCTGGTAGAACCAGAAGGTGGAACCACGATTGGGTGGCCCAGGCACAGAGGCTTCCCAGGGTGTCACAAGCCAGCAGCAAGGGGTGTCATTCAAGGCTCAGGATGGGAGTTGTTGTCTTATGAACTGCAGTGAGCCACAGCAGGGATCAACGAGGCAGGCAGGAGCTGTTCTCCAGAGACCCACAGCAGTTGCCTCTGCATGACTCATTTCCTCCCGCTGGAGCCAACTGGGTGACTACTGGGCTTATCAAACCCAGCCCTCTGGGCCTTTTTCTGGCCACCTTGGAGGAATGTTCCTGGCATATCTACCCATGCGCTCTATCTTTTCAGCTGACCGCAGCTCTCTCCTTTTAGCTTTCCAACGTGGGACCCTTGGGGGTACAAAGGAAAATCCTTCCATCAGTCAGGCACATGGGAAGTGATTTCTGATCATGACGTGGGAGAGAATGATTTTCCATATGCCCGAAAGTTCAACCCAGTTCATCCGTTCACAGCTCAGGTCTGTGTGCTGGGAATACAGAACTGGCTGCACAATCCCTTGGTTTTGGCTCCCCTGCAGCCTGCATAGAGGTGATGTCTGCCAGAGCCTCCAGATCTCATGAGAAGAGGACACAGCCCCATGAGATCCTTAGTGATGGTGGAATTGACATGGGGGATGCTGAGGCTGGAGACTTAACAAAAACAGTTAAACTCAGATGGCCTTTCTTCTCACTTTACTCTTCCTCCTCTTTTTTTTTTTTTTTTTTTTTTTTTTGAGACAGGGTTCACTCTGTTGCCCAGGCTGGAGTGCAATAGCATAATCCTGGATCACTGTAGCCTCGACCTTCTGGGCTTGAGAGATCCTCCAGCTCCAGCCTCCTGATGAGCTGGGACTACAGGCGTGCACCACAATGCCTGGATAATTTTGTTTGTTTTTTGTAGAGACAAGGTTTCACTACGTTGTCTAAGCTGGTCTTGAAGTCCTCACCTCAAGTAATCCTTCCACCTTGGCCTCCAAAGGTGCTGGGATTACATGTGTGAGCCATGATGCTCAGCCTCTTCTTCCCTTTTGATAGCAAGGGGTGGCAGGACAAAGAACTGACACGTTAGAACAGGGATGTGCCTGGTGCTGTGATGTACAGGCCATCTGCAGCTGATCTGGCTCTGACTGTGTGAAAAATGGAGGTGCTCTTTGTCGCCCACATCTGCTTCCTTTCGAGGGGTGGCCTGGAAAGGTGAACAGTCCAGCAAGTCCCTTCTACCATTCCCTGTCACTGTCTTTGGGCTCCCCTCCCCCAAATCCTTATTATGCTTCACAATTCTATAGAAATACCTCAGCTTCCATCACACCCAACTCACAGTTCTGATGAGGCTATTCAAATTAATGTCAAGCTAACATAGGGCAAGTTGTTTTAAACTGTCTAAATTCAGCAGAAGAATAGCCACCCAGTGCGATAATTATTTACTTTCAGCAGCTTGAATGCAAATGTCATTAAATCTTTACAATGGTTCTCATAAATGCCATTCATTTTCATCTGCAGTTTCAAAGAATTACACAGGGGAGTTTTAAAATTTAATATAACAATAAATCTTATTCGTGTTGTGGGATCCGCTGGCCTATAAAAGCTGAGTAAGGCAGTTTCCACAAGGGCTTAGCTTGCTTGAAAAAACTTCAGAACAAAACACCATTCTTCCAGTGGGGGAAGGGAAAGGAAAAGGAATAGAATTGGAAGAGGGGGCCAGCCAAGTAGCCAGTCAACCAGACTCTAAAAGTTCTTGGGCAGAAGCTGAATTTATGCAAAAGTTAGCAGATTATGCACCCATTACATATACATCTGTGCAAACATGATCTTCCTTTCTAGTAAAGGAGATAAGATTGGTACATAAGGCCGGGCGCGGTGGCTCAAGCCTGTAATCCCAGCACTTTGGGAGGCCGAGGCGGGCGGATCACAAGGTCAGGAGATCGAGACCACAGTGAAACCCCGTCTCTACTAAAAATACAAAAAATTAGCCGGGCGCGGTGGCGGGCGCCTGTAGTCCCAGCTACTCAGGAGGCTGAGGCAGGAGAATGGCGGGAACCCGGGAGGCGGAGCTTGCAGTGAGCCGAGATCGCGCCACTGCACTCCAGCCTGGGCAACAGCGTGAGACTCCGTCTCAAAAAAAAAAAAAAAAAAAAAAAAAAAAGATTGGTACATAAATACTTCAAACTGTGTTGAAAGTGATAGGGTCATCATCAAGATAATACCAACGATTCAGTGAGAACGTTTTCTACAATGTGCAGGAAGTATGCTAAGGGCTTCAAATCTTTTATAAAAAGAATGTTCACAACAACTAAAGAGTACAAAGAAAGTGAGGGTCAGAGAAGTTAAGGAATTTGCCCTCAATCACTCAGCTAGCTTGACTTTAAAACCAGAACTGACTCTAAACTAAGGCTGTCAGATAAAATAGAGGACACCAGTTACATGTGAATTTCAGATAAACAACAAATCATTTGTGAGAATAAGTATGCCCCCAATATTGCTATTTTTATTGTGAAATCTGTCAGTTTTACACAAACTCTCATCTTAAAAAGCTATATCTATATATATAAACTTTTTTTTTTTTTTTTTTTTTTTTGAGACAGAGTCTCCCTCTGTCGCCAGGCTGGAGTGGAGTGACATAATCTTGGCTCACTGCAACCTCTGCCTTCAGAGATTCAGCGATTGTCCTGCCTCAGCCTCCTGAGTAGCTGGGATTAGGAGTGGTTTCTGCTGGTTAGCAGTGTCACAAAATAGACTGTTGCCCATAGTTCTGGGTACTCAATCCTTATTTCAGATGAATTGTTATGGCTATGAGAGGCATAAGACTTAGAGAAAAATGTCCTGTAGATAGAATTTGTTTTTAATGTGATACACCTAGCAAGGTTTAAACCTTTTATTTTCCTACACTCCATCAGCAAAAAATTTGGAGCATGCACTTCCAAAATATGCATATTTATTTATGACATATATTTATACTATTGTATTAGTAGGTCATGTGCAACAAAACTCCACAAAAATAAAGCTAGAGAGGCAAGATATAAAAATATAAACAGTTGGGAGGCCAAGGTGGGCAGATCACCTGAGGTCTGGAGTTCAAGACCAGCCTGACCAACATGGTGAAATGCCATCTCTACTAAAAATACAAGAAAATTAGCCAGGCATGGTGGCACACGCCTGTAAACCCAGCTACATGGTAGGCTGAGGCAGGAGAATCGCTTAAATGTGGGAGATGGAGGTTGCAGTGAGCCAAGATCTCACCACAGCACTATGGCATGGGAGATAAAGTGAGACTCTGTCTCAAAAAATAAGACAGAGATATATATATAAAATAAGATATAGATATAGATATATAGATATATATACAGAAGCACTATTTTCTTTTTTTTTTTTTTTTTTTTTTGAGGCGGAGTCTCGCTCTGTCGCCCAGGCTGGAGTGCAGTGGCCAGATCTCAGCTCACTGCAAGCTCCGCCTCCCGGGTTTACGCCATTCTCCTGCCTCAGCCTCCCGAGTAGCTGGGACTACAGGCGCCCGCCACCTCGCCCGGCTAGTTTTTTGTATTTTTAGTAGAGACGGGGTTTCACCGTGTTAGCCAGGATGGTCTCGATCTCCTGACCTCGTGATCCGCCCGTCTCAGCCTCCCAAAGTGCTGGGATTACAGGCTTGAGCCACCGCGCCCGGCCAGAAGCACTATTTTCTTTCAGTACCTAGTACATTGTCTTGTACACTTCACTTTCCACACTGCTGACCCACGGCGTTCTGGTTGATTCTGTAAGTCACTGGAACTCAGCACTAACTAAGAAAAGTTGAATCCAGGACATTGAATGCAGAGCATCAATCTAGGTGTACTCATCCATTTGTGTAAAATTCAAATTTTCTTTAACTCTTTAGTTAGGCTAGGCAGACCTGGCTTAGTGTTTTATTTTTCTTTTTAAACCCTCTTCAAACAGTTCTTGAGTGTCAGGATAACTTACAAACTTGTGGATTTTCTCCTGATCATTTTTGTCAGCTGTCCTCTCTCTCTCTTTTTTTCTGGAAGCGGGCAATTGCGGGGACGGAGTCTTGCACTGTTGCCCAGAATGGAGTGCAGTGGTGCAATCTCGGCTCACTGCAACCTCCGCCTCCTGGGTTCAAGTGATTCTCATGCCTCAGCCTCCCAGTTAGCTGGGATTACAGGTGTGCACCACCCTGCCTGGTTAATTTTTTATTTATTTATTTATTTTAGTAGAGATGGGGTTTCGCCGTGTTGGCCAGGCTGGTGTTGAACCTCAAGTGATCCTCCCATCTCGGCCTCCTAATCTTTTTTTATTCTTTATTTCTTAATGAATTACTGTGGGTACATAATAATTGTATATGTTTATGGGGTACCAGCTCCCCTCTCTTCAAGCCTAACCCTCTTCTGCCCTGTTTATGGTTCAGGATGCTTCCCTTCTGCAGAAGACATTGAAGAGGTTAGAAATGTTCTGGGTAGAAGAAGAGAAATGGGAAGGCTGTTGAGAAGCCTGAGGCGGGAGAGGGCCTTGACTTGAGCCTGGAAAGAGGGGAGAAAGACAACCCTGATGAACCTGGGGGGCTGCCCAGAGGCAGCACCCGGAAATAAAAGAAGGGTGGGTGCATTTATGAGATGACTTTTATAGAATTAGTCAGAATTTTACAGGCTTTCACATGTCTACCTCCTACTTCTTCTTCTTTTTTTTTTTTTTTTTTTGAGATGGAGTGTCACTCTTGTTGCCCAGGCTGGAGTGCAGTGACTCACTGCAGCCTCCACCTCCCAGGTTCAAGAGATTATCCTGCCTCACTTTCCCGAGTATCTGGGATTACAGGTGCCTGCCACCACACTCAGCTAATTTTTGTATTTTTAGTAGAAACGGAATTTCACCATGTTGGCCAGGCTGGTCTCGAACTCCTGACCTCAGGCGATCCACCCGCCTTGGCCTCCCAAGGTGCTGGGATTGCAGGCGTGAGCCACCGTGCCTGGTCTGCCTCCTACTTCTTAACCTTGTTAGAGGACCCTGATGCATTTAACTTCACTCTTCCAACTCTACAGAGCTCTCTTGGTTTCCTGAATATTTCTTCTTCTTCTTCTTCTTCTTCTTCTTCTTTTTTTTTTGAGACGGAATCTCCCTCTGTTGCCCAGGCTGGAGTGCAGTGGCACAATCTCTGCTTACTGTAGCCTCCATCTCCCAGGTTCAAGCAATTCTCCTCCCTCAGCCTCCCCAGTAGCTGGGGTTACAGGCGCCCACCACCACGCCCAGTTAACTTTCTAGTGATTTCATCATGTTGGCCAGGCTGGTCTGGAACTCCTGAGCTCTAGTGATCCACCCGCCTCGGCCTCCCAAAATGCTGGGATTACAGGCCCGAGCCACCATGCTCAGACAGTTTTCTGAACATTTCTAAACCTCAATAATATTCTTGTTTTCAGAGTCTCATTTGTTCTGAACTGCAGTGGATGATTACTTTATGGAGAATTAAGATATCAGGTATACAGGACACAGAATGATGATTAGTTGAAAATAATACATTTTGTCTTTCTATTTCAAGATGGGAGAGATGGGTAAGAAAAATCATTTCTATTCAGACATGGAGAAAAGACAGAAAACTCAGGCCACGGGCTCCCAGCTGCTCAAATACAACCAGGACACAGAAGCAGTAGAGCTGTTGGACCTTAAAGCATGCAGCCTAGGGTGAGAGGCAGTTGAGCCAAAATTAGGGTGGATGGAGGACTGGCAATCAAAGCAGGGAGGCTCTCCAGGGTCTGCATATTCTGTGCCAGGCTCAATTCCAACTTCTTTACATATTATAACTCACGTAATCCTTATTTTCCATCTGGCTCTAAAGTCTGTACTATGCTGAGTTCATGCAGAAGGACCCAAGCGAATGCAAAATTGCTTGAACGCTTTTGTACCGTAGAAATTTCCTGGCGCTTGGCCCAACTTTAGAGGACAGGAAACCCTGAGACTATCCAAGACTGAATTCCTTGCTGGTCCAGTAGGATGAGGATTTGGGACTAGATTTTATTAAAGATATTAAAATAGTTAATTATCTGAAAACGTTGATTTGTATATCTGCTATGCTTGTAATTCATGAATAACTTATTTTGTTCTTTTTCTTGCCTCAAAACAGAATGATAACCCAGGGTTTTTTTTTCATAAGGTACAGACTCTTCCACCTGCAGCAAAGGCCAAGCAAACCTGAAAAGGGATGAGGTGGGGAATTAATGCTATACAGTATTTGGTCAGGCTTCATGATTAAGACAGGCCTGGAAGGGCACGGTGGCTCACATCTGTAATCCCAGTACTCTGGCAGGCCAAGGTGGGTGGATCACTTGAGGTCGTGAGTTTGATACCAGCTTGGCCAACAGAGCAACACCCCATCTCTACAAATAATACAAAAATTAGCCCAGCATGGTGGCACATCCATGTAATCCCAGCTACTTGGGAGGCTGAGGCACAAGAATCACTTGAACTCAGGAGGCAGAGGTTGCAGTGAACCGAGATCGTGCCACTGCACTGCAGCCTGGACAACAGAGTGAAACTATCTCTCTCTCTCAAAAAAAGATAGGTCTAAGAGGTCTTAATAATTGTCTTGTCTGAGAGGGAAAAAGGCAGAAAAGTCAATCTGTACATGACTGTTGTGAACTGACATGTTGTAAGAGGGGTCACAAATTTCCAAATGGTATTTTTGTTCAGGGATCATGGCCTTCTCATTCTCAATTGAATCACCTGCTCTGATTTGCTATTCGAACATCAGAATTGTTTACGTGCTGCATCAAGATTGCAGTCCTTGCACTGGGAGCCTCATCCAAAGCAGCATCCTCAAACCAACCTCAGCTCCCCAACTCCCAACACGGTCTGACCAGCAAACAGCTTCGGAGTCACTGGCTTGGATCGAGTTTACAGAGCCCATTGCTGTGTTTCTGTTGTCTCTTAGCAACGTCTTGCAGGGTGGCCTTATTCAGTTGCCATCACTGTCTGGCACCTGGGAACGGAAATCTTCCAGGATGAGGAAAAATCTCCCAGGTCCAGGGGATGCCACCACTCTCTGATGTACAGACACACAATCTAGAAAATCCAGATTTTCTAAACTGGATTTCAAATTCTCCAATGTTGTCTTAAATGATGCATATTTTTAATGCTGAAATATGTACTTCATTTCATGACATTGTATTGTTTTCCATACATGTAGTTTACTATTTTTAGTTTATTCTTATGCCTTTGAATAAAGGGTATTATTTTATAACTCAGAAATATTTTTGAAAATTAATTACTATTATTATTATTATTTTTTGAGATGGAGTCTTGCCCTTTTGCCCAGGCTGGAGTGCAGTGGTGCAATCTCATCTCACTACAAACTCCGCCTCCCAGGTTCAAGCAGTTTTGCTGCCTCAGTCTCCCAAGTAGCTAGGATTACAGGCGTGGGCCACCATGCCTGGCTAATATTTTTGTATTTTTAGTAGACAGAGGATTTCACCATGTGGGCCAGGCTGGCCTCGAACTTCTGACCTCAAGTGATCTGCCCACCTTGGCTTCCCAAAGTGCTAGGATTACAGGCATGAGCCACCATGCCTGACCATTAATCACTAATTTTTAAAATAGATTTGTTTTCGTTGTAGAGATAATCTCTCACTATGTTGCCCAGGCTGGTCTCAAACTCCTGGCCTCAATGATCCTCCCACTCTGGCCTCCCAAATTGTTGGGATTACAGGCATGAACCACTGCACCTAGCCTATAAACCTTAATCTTGATTTTCAGGTTTCAGACCAATTCACTCCTTGTGTCTATGATCACATCGCTGCTATATTCTTTCCTAATGAATTATGAAATTCACACATGAACTCAGGAGAAGTCCAAAACGCAAATCCTCTTTACATTCTTTCAATTCAGCAAGGTTTTTCCTCTTTCACTCTGATGGCCCCTGAAGTGCATCTCTACCGAGACTCTCCTCTGACTCAATGCAATATAAATGGTGATTTTTTTCCTCAAATTATGATGTGCAGATAGTAACTTGGACAGTAATTACCCCATTGTAGGCTTGCACCGATTAAAGTATTAAACCTTTGTAAATACACTACCAGTGTTTCTTGCTGTATGTTTTAAAATGCCTCTTTGCATGTATGTTTATCTGCCCTAAAAGCTTATAGAAAGCAGAAAAATAATCCCTTGTATATATTATAAAGGACCCAGAGAAACATGTAATAAGTAATTTAATAATGCATATGTTAACTTACACGTAATCAACAATTTAATTCCTGCATTCACTTTGAATACATAGCTTCTAATTGGATTTATGTAATACTTCTTCTCCAAAGAGCTTCACAGGCTACAAACACAAGGCAACCTAATAAATGAAGAAAAGGCAGGCGCCTGCCAGAAGCAGTTCACAAAACAGTATAAAAAGATAGGTAGTTATGGAGGATGCTCTCAATAAAAAAGAGGGTGGAAGAGCAATTTGCAGAGTATGCTAAGAAAAAGTTCACTTACAAAAAAAGAGTGAGGATGAGAAAAGTAAGAATTTTTCTATGAGCTTTCTCAAATGGCATGAAAAGAAAAGTAGAAATGATTTACTTCAGGTGAAAATATTTATTTTATAGGTTGTTTAAAGCATAGAGTAGAGCTGGATCTACTTGCCTTACAATGGAAACAAATATGTTTTCTAGTTTCCTGGCCTGTAGTAGATTTAGAAAAGGATGTTAGAGGTAGGCATAGGAATAATAGTGAGAGGAGATAGACCAGAACAGAGGAAACTGAAAAACTACTAAAAATAAAAAATAACTTGGAGAACAGAGTACTAGCGGGACAGGGGCAAATATAAAATTTTACTAAATATAAGGGCAAATAGTCTTAAAGACCTAAGGGTACCAGCAAGCAATACTTGGGTATCAGCAGCAAGACTAGAGTGATTACTTACATTATCAGATTAAATTATGTTATGTGTATGATGTTTAATGAAACAGAAACACAGTGAATATTAAATGCTCATTAGAGAAGTTTTTATCCAAAATGTTTTTAAGTTGTTACTTTAAAGGTCAAGCAAAATTTGTTTTTTAAAGAGAATTTTTGTGGGACATGTTAAAAGAACCCCCATCCTTCCTCCCTCCCTTCCTCCCTCCCTTCCTTCTCTCCTCACCCTTCTGACAATTAGCGCTATATACCTACCCATGCGACTCTTTGACCTTGGGTAGCTAGGAAGCACAGAGCTAAGTCTGCATGTCAAACATATCAGTTCTGTAGGACTTTATGGGACAGACTTTCGGGTTGTTTTTCTAATCTCAACCTCGTCTTTCCTTGACCTTGACTTTTATTTATAGATTTCCTAGACTTGATTGTTTATTACCATTTTCCTTTCACCATTGTTTTTATTTATTATTTGTGCTATTGTTGTAGGATATTGGAAATGCTTTATGGAGAAGATTGAGTCTATCTAAACAAAGTCTCCTGAGACTTCTCTGAGATATCTGTGACATGAGATAAATGGTTTAACATTTTCATTGATACTGCATCCTACAGTCAGTGAGAACTCATTGAAGAGCAGCCAAGCTCCTTGCAGATAAAATGAGATTTTTCGATGATATAATATTTTAAGTGCTTGAATAATTCCCTGGAGCTTTTAAACCTCGTAATCTGCTGTAACTGGTTATTGAAAGGTTAATGCAAAGTCACACATCCTGAAAATTGAAAGTTAAATTCCAAAAAGTTAAAATTGACTAAATATAATCACAGGAAATAAGCACAACATGAAGGGCAGCCAAAAAAGAGTCACAGCTGCTGATGACTTTAGAAGGAAGGAAAGTGGATGTCCTAAAAAAAAAAATGCAGCCCTGCCATTATCTGACAATGTCAACTCCATGTAGCCACATTCTTTCATTTGCCCACCTTTTTCATTTGCCTGGAAACACTTACAGAGAGGTGTCAGCTAAGAGTGTAAAGCGATTGCTTTGTATAAATGTTCTATCAGAGCTCTCTCAAACTTTAGGGAAGCTAATATACATTTTATAGCTTTTGGGAGATTTTTAAAAACAACATCCTTGAACTTTGTAATATATTGGAATCAAATCATTGTGTGATGTGATTTATAGATAGATTTGCTTATTTATGCTTATTTAATAGACACGCTAAATCATATGGTACAGTTCAAGGTTCAGTATAACCCAATTCAGGGGATGCGGCTTATCTCCACCTTTTTGGGGTTCTGACTTCTGGAATACTGGGTCAGGAATCCCAGAGAACTGATGTAAAGTTGAAGAGACCACATGCAGAATCCATAATAGTCATTTGATTGCCATACAACCTGCTTGCACTAAGTCTTTGTAAGTCTCATAGCATCCTATAGTCTCTATAAATCTACAAGAAAAAAAAATTTGTTGTTTTTGAGACAGAGTCTTGTTCTGTTGCCCAGGCTGGAGTGCAGTGGCACAGTCACAACTCACTGCAGCCTCAAACTCCCAGGCTCAACTGAGATTCCTTCCTCAGCCTCCCAAAGCTCTGGGGTTATAGGTATGAGCCACCGAGCCAAGCCAGGGAAAAAAAAAAGTCTTTCAAGAGAAAATTTTTTACTATATCATAACCAGTAGCAGATTGTGGAAGCAAATCTATTTATAAATGACATCAGGTAATGATTTTATTCTACTATATGACAAAGTTCAAGGATGCTGTTTTTAAAAATCTCCCCAAAGGCTATAAAATGTATAATTTTATAGTACATTTATAGATTCTATATTAATTATACATTAACCTATAATTTAATCTCAAAATGTAAAATTGGAGACAACTCAGATAGAACATTTAAACGAAGCAATCGCTTTACACTCTCAGCTGACAATTATCTGCAAGAGTTTCTGGGCATTGATTGGGTTGGCTGTCTGTATTTCCTCCTCTGCTCTCTGTTCCCTGTCAACTTTTACGAGTCGTCCCTCTCCCAGACCTCCATGGCATAACCACCTTCAGGATCTCAGCAACCCTGTTAGCACAATGCGAGCCGCACCTACCTCTGTGGCCACCATAGTAGACTAAGTGGGTACCAGCCCACATCAGACCAAAAAGTCTCTTCCCAGGGATGCAGGCCTAAGAGATTTCAGTCTTAGCCTGGATTGTCTTCTAAGGAGAAGAGATGTAAACCTGGAAGTGGTGTGGGTCAAATTCCTCCCTGTGGAGTAGGGAGATGAGTAAGCAGATGGGCAGAAAGACAAAGAGGGATTCAGAGAAGACTGAAGAACGGGCAAGCAGAAGATAGCAGAGGAGAGATGAAAAGCAAGACAACTGACATATTGAAGTTGCATTGAGCCCCTGTGTCCCAGCTCCCAATCCAGTTGCTTTTCAACATGTTGCAGGGACACAGCTGTAAAGGTGTCCTTGCACTCTTGGCCCTCTGCTTCCTATAGGTGGATCCAGATGCTGAACTTCCAGGAGGATTGCCCCTATACAGCGATCCACAGGACTCCTGTGTGTGAACAACGAAGGATGGGGTAAGGAGAGAAAAAGAGCAAGAGAACGTTGTCATGGGAACACCAAGGCAAATCACAAGATGAAAAAGGATTGAAACCCATTCTGCTATCTCAGGCTTTATTTATTCAAGTAATAAATCAAGACATCTGTGTCAAAACCAATGAAGCATACAATGAACTAAAGATAACCTTTTCAATCCCATCAATACTGCCTCCTAAATACCAGAATCTTTTAAAATGGATGTTTCACTGCACATTTAATCTATATTTCTGTTAAAATTACTATATGAGCTTTTGTCCATGCTCTTTCTTTGTTCTAGTTTCTTTTATAAAATTCTAAATGACTCACCAAGTAGAATTAATATAAAGACAGAATGATCTAGAATACTATTTTATGAGAAAAACAATTTCTAAACTTGTGACAGACCAGAAAAGTCGAATAGGCTTGAGTAATGAAGGGTTTACCTTTAATGAGGTAAGTGACTGCTTCCTGGGGGTTAAGTAGACCAGGGAGTCAATGTTCAACTTGTAGAAAGGGACTTTATTTAACTGGAACCATTACAGGACAGACAGTTTGCAAATTCTGTGGTGGGAATTTGCATTACTGTTCAAAGAAAGCACTGACCCTTTCATACCTCTGAATGTCTGGCGCCTCATAGAAATCCCAGTTCTCCCTAAGAAAGGTAAGCTCACTCGGTATGTAAGTTTCCTGTAGTGAAGTCATTTGACAAAATAATGAATCTTTATAGAGAAGCTGAGATAGATGAAAATACCTTTCTTTTTCTTTTTCTTTTCTTTTCTTTTCTTTTTCTTTTTTTTTTTTTTTGAGACAGAGTCTAGCTCTGTCATCCAGGTTGGAGTGCAGTGGTGCAATCTTAGCTCATTACAACCTCCACCTCCTAGGTTCAAGTGATTCTCCTGCCTTAGCCTCCCTAATAGCTGAGATTACAAGTGCCCGGCACCATGCCTGGCTAATTTTTATACTTTTAGTAGAAACGGGGTTTTATCACGTTGGCCAGGCTGGCCTCGAACTCCTGACCTCACATGATTTGCCAGCCTCAGCCTCCCAAAGTGCTGGGATTACAGGCGTAAGCCACCGCACCTGGCCAAAATAAATTGTTTTAATACTTATCTTTCCTTAAAGAGTTTTGTTCCCTTTCTGTATTCATAGATGCACAGGTATTATAGAATTCTTGAGGTGGAAAGATTTCCTGGAGAAAATGAGAGAAGCTAGCTTTGTTCAGTGAGTTGTCAGAGGCCCCAGAGCTAGTTTGCCAGCAAAACCAGAGCTTCTTTTTCATCTTGTAAATTAAACAAAAACTTTCTACCCAAAATGCAATGTACTTTATAGATTTACATTTCAGACGTTAGTTTGATTTTAAGGAATAACAATCAAAGACAGGGAGTTCACAGTCTTTTTCCTAGTCTGCTAGACAGTGTCTGCAAACAAGAAAATAGACCTCCACTACATTTCCATTGATTAGATAAATGAATGATGTCCCAACGCCTGTCTCACTCTCACACAAACCCCCTGCTGGCTCCTTGCCTGGTATGCTCATTTCCTCACTGTCTCCTAAACCCTGAACACTCTTACAAGCTAGCGATCAAAGCTCAAAAAGTGGATTGATTTTGAGGACCGATGGTGAGGGAGGAAGGGAGAAAGGAAGACCAAAATAGAGCAGTCAATTTTTTTGGAAATTTAAAGCCATAGATAAAATTGAGGTCAGTAAAAATGAGGGACATTAAAAAACATATTTACCACTAATTTTCTAAGGCTGTTTATATACCAAAAGTCACTGCTATTTTAAGACATAAAATGTAAAATATGAAGACCTAGCAAAAAAAATTTAAGATGTGGAAATGTCCCGTAACGATGAGAGACAAAGCTTTTCCCCCCTCTCTTTTGAGTTGGGTCTGCTTTCCTTATCTTCTTACCTTTAGTCCCAAGTTCAAATCAAATGTGAACAGTTCCCTGGGTTCCCACAGAGGGGCAGCAGCACACGAGGCCCAGGAGATGGTTAGGGCAGGCTCTGGCCCCCACCCATAGAACATTCTCTGATTTACACTGACAGACTCACCACGCGAATGTGAGAGCCCTCCGTTGGCACCACCCTGAGCTGAGACTCCACGTCCCCCACACCTAGGCCTTCACTGCTTCTAGAAAGCTGGCTGGACTCATTCGCACAAGGTTAGGTCACTAGACCTAAAGTCCTGAGGGTCTTTTTCCCACCCTCTCCACTAGAGGAATTAGTACAGTACAGACCACCAGGCCTCAGGAAATGTAGGGTTACTTCCAAGGAAATCTTGCTAGCTAGAAAGACAGTGAAAGAAGGCAGAGAGAGCCCTGGCCTCGGGGTAGACAACTTGAGGGCTGGGCCCGAGCTGCTTCGTCCTAATCCCATGGAGTTGCTTACCATCCGCAAGCATCTGTCCCTTCACCAGTGAAGTGGGGTGATAATAACATACATCCTTGCAGAATTTTGAGATTTTCATAAGAGGAAATAGTGCAATGGAAGCTGTCCAGGTCACAGAATGCTCTGATTATTTTTACTAAAGCCTAGTCATAGAATAAACTAAGAACCAACCAATGAAGATTTGTTCTTCGTTCCTTACAATACTTGGAAAGACGCAAGCCAACAGTTTTTACTCTGGAGCCTGTGATGTTTCATCATTGAGAGAATAAATTGAGCCATTTCAAATCCTGCAAAGAAGAAAGTTTACTCTTCAGATCCAGGATTTTCCAAGTTGATACTAGGACCTCAACTCTACTGTACATGTGTAGGAATAGAGTTTCCTTCCCTGCAACTGACGTTTCCCTTTAATAAACATAACTGAGCACATTTTCCCTGAGTTCATTGACTGAAAGCTTCCACTGTGGGGGATTGATGGTGCTAGCATCCACAGTGGTCAAGAAGATACTATATTTTAATCAGCTTTTTGATACTTTGCTACAACTCATATAGCTACATTCCAAAACATGAAAGGATTGAGTAATTCTCACACACTCATCTTGCAAGTCTAGATAGCACCTTAATCTGTCCAGGGCTGGACAGATGGAAAAACTATTGTGTTGCTTTGTCTAACACCCAACCCTGGGCAGTGATAGCCATAGCGCACCCACAGGATCTGAGGGTGCTAATTTCCCAACTCCCCTCTCTCCCCATGGCAGAGGGAATCACACAGTCTGACCATGGGTTCCCTGGTCCTTCCTGGTGTCTCATTGATTTGGCTTCTCCTCTTTTCTCCCTTAGGACTACTGAGGGCCCCTTTCGCTTTAGCCCACAGATCTCCACCACAGTGTGAGGCAGGGGACATCATCAGTGTTTTCATGATGGAAAAACTGAGCCTCAGAGAGCTCTGGTGGCTTGCTCTGAACAAGGACTCGGACTTGGGGCTTCTAACTTTTTAGCCAGGAATCCTGCAACCTTTAACTCAGACGGAGCAGATGTCGGGGGCCCATTTGCAGAGGGGTCTGAATAAGGCGGACAAGGGTGAGATCCACACACTTGGACCAATTCTCAAAGTGACTCTCCCCAGAGAAATGGCAACAGCTCTGAGGCTTCAGCTTATCCCCCGAAGGCGGGAGGGGAGAGTGGGAAAAGATGGGGTTTTCAAGTCATCAGGCCAGCACTGAAGTACACAAACAATGACTGGGTGACCCCACGTACAGAGATGGGCTCTGACGCAGGGGTTTGTCATTCCTCCTAAATCCCGGTAGGAAATAAGAGATGCAAGAATTAGGATGGAATGTAAACTATTTCTTGAGGAAGCATGCTAGCATCTCTTCCTCCAACAGTGCTACTCTGGAGAGAACTTTCTCCCCGATTCTTAACTGTGGTTATGCAAGCCCTTGTTAGAAAAGGGAAGGAGGGGTGCCGTGAGAAGCCTGCAGGAGAGGGCATGGCGTTCAGATGAAGCGGCACCCCCTCCAAGCCCATGAGAGGCCCCTGCCAGATGCTGTGAATTTCATTAATTTCTTTTGTGACTTCCCTGAGATTCCTCTCCATGCTAACCCTCAACACTCCAATGACCCCCTCTTCCTTCCATCTCATCCCACCACCCTCCACACCCTTCCTCCCCTCCACCCTCATGCTCACACACATGTAAAGGATAGCAAGATGTCCACACTGTGAGAAAATAAAGCTGAATGCATCATTTTAACTTTTGTCCACCCATGTTGAGGACAGTGCCCCTGAGCTGGGGGAGAAGGTGGGTTGCAGACACCAGCACGACCGGAAGGCGGGGCCAGAAGTGAGGAACGTGAGATGCTAACAAGGGCAGGCAAGGCCGTGATCAGAGGCAGAGCCCATAGAGCTGGAAACAGGAGCCCACAAAGCTGGAAAAGACCCTGGAGGCCACACAGGGCTGCCTTCCTCTTCCAGATGGGGAACGGAGGCTCCTGTCCTAGGCTGCACATCCATTGGGTGGTGGTGGTCTAGGTGTGTTTGGGAAATGGGAGGCAGATAGGAGCCCTAGAAAGTCAGGTGTTCATGGATGACAGTAGGGTGTGGCTGAGTTCCAAGGCTGTGCTCCAGTTCTGGAAACCTCCACAGCTCCCTGGAGCCTCCCCCATTGTTCCCAATGCCCATTCTGGAGAACAGACTTTGCTTTCGCCCTTGTCTTTCTGCAAGGGTGGGGAGGGTATTTGCCCAGTCATGTCTCCATCCCCTCCTCTGAAACTGGAGCTGTGGAGCTCTATTTCTCAAAGTGGTTAAGAGGAGTAATGGGATGTGAGAAAATGCCTAGCACATCACAGAGCCCCATAAATATCTGGGTACCTCCTTTGTCCTTCCTTCTGGTGTTCCCCCATAAAGTATGCCTGACTTTTCTTCTCCCATCTTTGGCAGAAATCTTGGGAAATAGTTGATCCTTGCCTCCTTCTAAACGAAACGTTTTCAGCCTGGAAGGTGGAAGAGGACAGAGCCAATGCCAGGCCTGGGAAGGCTGCGGCTCGTGGGTACCTCTGCTGTCAAGGTGTGGCTCATTCAAGCAGAGGAGAGAACCAATGCCAGAAATTGGGGGCCAGGGTGGCATGTCTGTCCCCTGGCCCCCTTTTTTCTGCTGGGTTTCAGGCCATGCGAGTTCTTACCTTGAGAGGCAGAGTGGCAGGCGGGGCTGGGCAGCCCTTGCTGGTGTGCACGGCTGGACAGTACCTGTAGAGCCGTGCCCTTGTCGCCTGCACTGCGGGACCTGTGGCCTCCTTACAGCTCCCAGGGAGTATTTGGCAGGTCTCGGCACCTCTCCTCAGCACATTCTTTTCCTCTCCATCTGCAGTGTGGACCAGGACAGCCCTTGGAGGGAAGCATCCCAAGTTATCCCTGCATCGGGGGTCCATGCCCCACAGGTCCTGGGCGGCAGAAGTGACTGGCCAGTGCTTCCAGCCCATGGAGGGACTGCTGCTTTCATCACTCATGACGGGAGCTTGGCTAGGAAGCCTCCATGCCCGGGGCTGTAGCCAGCCCAGCGTCTTGAAGGCAGGGGCCTGGCAATGCCTGTAATGTGGGGATCTGTAATCGCCACCCCTGCTTACATCCGGATCCTGGGATTTTTTCCTCCCTGCCTTCTTTTCCCTTGGAGCAGAGCAAGTGAAAGCAGCTGGTTCCTCCGTCTCAGGGCCTGCCTTCTGCAGCAGCCTCAAAGGAGGGGCAGCTGAGCCCTGTGTGCGCCTGAGGTCCCGGCCTGCCAAGAAGCCTGTCCTGGGACTTGGGAAACTGTGTCCCTCCTCCAGGCCCCCTGGGGTTGCCGCTGGAGACGGGGCGGGGAGAGCGCAGGCTGGAGGAGCCCGCAGCTGGATGAAGAGGAAGGAAGTTTTCATCTGCTGCTGCTGAAACTGCCCAGCCATTTCCTCCAGGGGGGTCGGGCTGGTCCCTGCCAGGGTGGAGTTTCAGGCCTCAGTGCCCAGGGATGCGAACAGCAGCAGCTGTGGGCAGACGTGACTCAGCCCCATGGTTCCACCGACAGCCTGAGGAAGCAAACAGCAAGTCTTCAGCTCCGGGGAAGTCTTAAACTAGGGGGGTCAGATAATGATTGTGGGCATGGAGCTGGACTCTGGGCCTATATCGCAGAAGCAGGAAAAGATAGTAGTGGAGAATAATCTACAAGTGAGGGGTGGCAGTGAGGACAGCCAAGACAACCCCTCTCACCTTTGTTTTCGCTTTTGTTGAGACAGAGTCTGGCTCTGTTGTTCAGGCTGGAGTGCAGTGGCATGATCTCAGCTCAATGCAACCTCCGCCTCCCGGGTTCTAGTGATTCTCCTGCCTCACCCTCCCGAAGAGCTGGGATTACAGGCACCCGCCACCATGCCCAGCCAATTTTTTTTTTTTTTTTTTTTTTTTTTGAGACGGAGTCTCGCTCTGTCGCCCAGGCTGGAGTGCAGTGGCGCGATCTCGGCTCACTGCAAGCTCCGCCTCCCGGGTTCCCGCCATTCTCCTGCCTCAGCCTCCCGAGTAGCTGGGACTACAGGCGCCCACAACCGCGCCCGGCTAATTTTTTGTATTTTTAGTAGAGACGGGGTTTCACCGTGGTCTCGATCTCCTGACCTTGTGATCCGCCCGCCTCGGCCTCCCAAAGTGCTGGGATTACAGGCGTGAGCCACCGCGCCCGGCCGGTTTTTGTATTTTTTAAGTAGAGACGGGGTTTTGCCATGTTGGCCAGGCTGGTCTTGAACTCTTGACCTCAGGTGATCCATCCGCCCCACCTTGGCGTCCCAAAGTGCTGGGATTACAGGTTTGAGCCATCACAGTCGGCTCCCTCTTGCCTTTGTGTATCTAAATGGAATCACTTTTTCTTCACTGCCTCCTTCCTCTTATTTGAAATGAAAACACTATTCATTTCAGAGTTTAATCCTAAATTCTGTGTTAGCTATTCTTGTGATTTGGTGACTGACCTGTGAGACACTGCTTTATAAACGAAGCCTCCAATAAACTTTGAAGTGTACTTTTCATCTACTTTGTTTGCATTATTTTTACTAAATACTTTTAAGCCTCTAGGATAAAGTGTACAACAGACAGTTGTAAGCAACTTTAATATTGTCATGAATTTGCGCTTTAAATCCTGTGGTCATTTATGGGTTCTCTAGGAGAGGTCTCACATCAAAATACTTGGTGTCATAGTTTGTGTCCCCTCCAACATTCTGGTGCTGTGATAGTAGGAAGAGGGGGGTGGCATTTCAGAGGCAATCGGATCCTGAATGTGCTTCCTTCATGAATGGGATTAAGACCCTTATAAAAGAATCTTCACACAGCTGTTGAGCAGTAGGTTGCCCTTCTGCTTTCCACCCAATGAGGACACAGTATTCCTCCCCTCCAGAGGACATAGTCCTCACCAGACAAGGCACCAGATACTTCCAGTCCCCAGAACTGAGAGAAACCAAATTTCACTTCTTTATAAATTACCCAGTCTATGGCATTTTCTTAGAGCAGCATGAAAGAAACTTGGTATTAACTCACCCTCCAAAATGAAAAGAAAGTGGTATTTTGTTGCAGCTGTGCAGAAGACACTTAGCATCAAAGAAAGAGAGAGAGAGAAAAGAAGAAAGAAGGAAGGAAGGAAGGAAGGAGGGAGGGAAGAAAGAAGGAAGGAAGGAAGGAAGGAAGGAAGGAAGGAAAAAAGAAAGAGGAAGGAAGGAAGGAAGAAAAAGAAAGAGAGAGAAATAGAAAGAAAGATGGAAAGAAAGGAAGAAAAAGAAAGAAAAAAATTAAGAAAAAAGAAAAACATAAGAGAGAAAGAAGAAATAAGATTTAAAAAAAAAAAAAACCCAGGTAACAAATCAGGCTGGAAGGGTTTTTTGTTGTTGTTGTTGTTTTTAAATATAATTTAGCCCATCCTAATTGAGAGAAGAAAAAAATAATCTAAACCTTTTAACTTGTGAGAACATGGTAGTGCTTTTTAAAAATGGAGATCATTTATTTCTAGCAAATTGTAACAGGTAATTGAAAAGCATAATAAATAAAAAATGAGACAAAAGGAAGAAGAAAAGAAATCACCTTAAAATTCAGTTGAGTCACTCACATTCATGGTATTTCTATAGGCTTAGTACCTCTCAGAGGGAAAGGAACCTTTCTGAGTCATGCTGACCTTGTACCTGAGGAGGAAAGAAGGCAGGTATGAGAAAGCTCCAGTCTTCATCAATGTGACATAACTTGACTAAAAGGGAACCAGGAAATCATCCTCCAAAACAAAATGAGCATGTGGTCTAGAACTTCCTTGCTCTGCATGCAGCATCGTGTCAAGTCTGGGTGAATTCTCCCTCCCTGACTCCTCAGCATCCCCACACATGGGCAGCACCCCTGGGGCATCAGGGGCCAGTGGCCCTGGCTGACCACGGCAGGCCAGGCTGAATCCTTGGAAATTCTCAGGATGCCAGGATGCCCGGTTGGAGTCTTATGATAGTTTTCCTTGTTAAACATCTTCACACAGTTTTTTTCACCAAAGGTTAAGGAGGTTTTGCTCACGTTTCCAGATAGCTGGCAAGTGACTCAATCTACATCTCATTTAGAAACATGCTCAAATCTGTTTAGGCCAGGCACAGGCTGCTATAATCCTTTTTATCACAAATACCAGTACAGAGAATATTTTGACAAAATCATATATGTCCAAGTGTAATTGTAGGTTGATCTCATTACATTAATGCTCATAAAACATTTTACATAAGTGATGTCCAGTCCTCTATAGGTAATTTTCACACTCTCTTATACAAGAACTTGTCTGAACATTGCAATCACTGTACAAACAGTACTGTGTGTTGACTGATTAACTGCCAAAAACATAGGAAGCTGTGTGTTCATATGGAACAGGAATTTGGGTGAGAAGAAACCAGCATTTTGTTTTAGCTTCCGAAGGTGCCAACCATGATGTCAGGTGCTTTGCACAGTGTATTTCATTCAACACACAGCACAATCCTGTGAAGTAGGTGGCATGATTTCTATGTTGCAGTTAAGGAATGTGAAGCTCAGGGAAGGCACAACTGCCCCAAGTAGGCAGGGGCTTTAAAGAGCCGTCAGATGAGAAGTTTCACTCCTTCACCTCTTTCCATTTCAAACATCCAACTTCTAAACCAAATGAAGTAAAGTATCAAGGAAACCATGGTGGTGCGGGCAGCATGTCCAGGGCACTTCTCTCTTCTTTTTATTTGCAAGCTCGCCACAGTGGGGATTACTGCCCAACATTTCATTTCTGGGTTGTGCGGGCTGAAATAGGAGAAGGGTAAAGAAATGGTGGATGACACTTGAGAGCTGACAGGAGTGCTGACTTGGAGGATTCATGTAAGACATTTTCTTGGGACACCCTTAAGTCTTAGGAGGCACATTTAGGGGATGGGAGTTCTGTATGAGATGTGGAGGAAAGTGCCAGAGAAACACAAGTAAACAGCAGAGTGATTTGAGAGCATAGACTTTGGTGCCACGCAGACATTTCTCAGCCCTACTTCCACTGTGTGGCCATGTGACCTTAGGCAAGTGTATCAGTCTGCTCTCATGCTGCTGATAAAGACGTACTAGAGACTGAGTAATTTATAAAGGAAAGAGGTTTAATTGACTCACAGTTCTGGAGGACTGGGGAGGCCTCATGAAACTTACAATCATGGCAGAAGGGGAAGCAAACATGTCCTTCTTCACATGATGGCAGCAAGGAGAAGTGCAGAGCAAAAGTGGGAAAAGCCCCTTATAAAACCATCCGATCTTGTGAGAACTCACTCAATACCATGAGAACAGCACGGAGGTAACCCCACCCCCCATGATTCAGTTACTTCCCATTGGGTCCCTCCTGTGACACGTGGGGGATTATGGGAACTACAATTCAAGATGAGATTTGGGTAGGGACACAGCCAAACCATATCAACAATTTACTTGGCCTTTTTGACAATCAGGTCCTCTTCTCTAAGATGAAGTAATAATAACTACTTCATTTTTAATAATAGCCATTCTGACTTGTGTGTGATGGTATCTTATTGTGGCTTTGATTTGCATTTCTTTAATGATCTGTGCTGTTGAGCTTTTTTCATATAGTTGTTGACCACCTGTGTGTCTTCTTTTGAAATGTATTCATATACTAACATAAGAACAGAAAACCAAATACTGCATGTTCTCGCTCGTAAGTAGAAGCTAAGTGATGAGAACACATGAGCACATAGAGGGGAACAACACACACTGGGGCCTATTGGAGAATGGAGAGTGGGAGGAGGGAGAGGATCAGGAAGAATAACTATTGGGTATAGGCTTAATACTGGGTGACAAAATAATCTGTACAACAAATCCCCAGGACACAAGTCTACCTATATAACAAACCTGTACGTGTACTCCTGAACTTAAAAGTTAAAAAAAAAAATAGCTACTTTCAAGGGCTGTTGTGAAAATACACACACTGGGGCCTATTGGAGAATGGAGAGTGGGAGGAGGGAGAGGATCAGGAAGAATAACTATTGGGTATAGGCTTAATACTGGGTGACAAAATAATCTGTACAACAAATCCCCAGGACACAAGTCTACCTATATAACAAACCTGTACGTGTACTCCTGAACTTAAAAGTTAAAAAAAAAAATAGCTACTTTCAAGGGCTGTTGTGAAAATTAAGTGTAGGTACAAAAGGCTTCCTTAGCATAGTGCCTGTTACCTAATCGGTTCTGTATAATAAATGTTAGTTACTTTTAGAATTGAGACCCACATGTTATCCTGGAGAAAATTTGTTCACCCAACAGAACAATTTGAGTTGTTTCATGAAATATATAATTTTTTTAACCAGCAATAGGTAATTACATGCATGTTTTTATGCTTCCTGTCTGATGGGAAAGCACCTAAGAGCTGAGGAATTAATTGGGATGTGGGAGGGTCAGGAATGGATTTGGGGTCAGGGGAAATGGGTTTGAGTTCTGAAGTAACTAATCATTAGCTGTGACTCACAGCAGGTTTGAACCTCCGTGGACATTGTTTTAACACAACGAAGTAAATTTCTGCCCTTCCTACTTTATGGAATTGTTTTGCCGGTCAAATGGGATAATCTATGTAGGAATACTTTATACACATAAAACTGATATAAGGTCACACACCACATGACATTTCGGCTAGTGATAGGTTGTCCCATAAGATTATAATGGAGCTGAAAAATTCCTATCATCTAGTGATGTCATCACTGTCATAATGTCATAGCACAGTGCATCACTGATGATGCTGGTGTAAACAAACCACTATGCAGCCAGGCACATACAATTATGTATAGTATGTAATACTTGATAATAAATGACTATGTTACTGGTTTATGTATTTACTATTTTATCATGATTTTAGAGTGTACTCCTTCCACCTATAAAAAAAAGTTGGCCAGGCATGGTGGCTCACGCCTGTAATCTCAGCACTTTGGGAGGCCGAGGTGGGTGGATCATTTGAGGTCAAGAGTTTGAGGCCAGCCTGACCAACATGGTGAAACCCCATCTCTACTAAAAATACAAAACTTAGCCAGGCGTGGTGGCAGGCGCCTGTAATTCCAGCTACTCAGGAGGCTGAGGCTGGAGAATTGTTTGAACCCAGGTGGCGGAGGCTGCAGTGAGCCGACATTGCACCACTGCACTCCAACCTGGGTGACAGTGAGACTTCATCTCAAAAAAAAAAAAAAAAAGTTAACTGTAAAACAGCCTCAGGCAGGTCCTTCAGGAGGTATTCCACAAGAAGACATTGCTATCCTAGGAGAGGACCACTCCATGCTTGCTTTTAGCCCTGAAGAACCCTCCAGCGGGACAGGATTTGGAGCGGGGAGACAGTGACACTGATGATCCTGACCTGTGTAGGCCTAGGCAGTTGTATGTATTTGTGCCATTGTCTTTGACAAAAAAGTTTTAAAAGTAAGAAAAAAATGCTAACAGAAAAAAGCTTATGTTATAGAATAAGTATATAAGAAAGAAAATATTTTTCTATGACTGGAAACTGTGTTTTAAGCTAAGTGCTACTACGAAAGAGACAAAAGGTTAAAAGAATAAAAGAGTTTATAAAGTAAACCTGTTACAGTGAGCTAAGGTAAATTTATTATTGAGAAAGAAAAAATATTTTAAAAAATAAATTTGTTGGAGCATAAGCGAACTATGTTGATAAAGCCTAGAGTAGTGTAATATCCTAGGCCTTCACAGTCACTCACCACTTAGTCACTCACTCACTCACCCAGAGAACTTCCAGACCTTTAAGCTCCATTCATGGTAAGTGCCCTATATAGGTGGACCTTTTTTTCTTTTCTTATTTTTTTTTTTTTTGGAGACTGAGTTTTGCTCTTGTTGCCCGGGCTGGAGTGCAATGGCGTGATCTCAGCTCACTGCAACCTCTGCCTCCCAGGTACAAGTGATTCTCCTGCCTCAGCTTCCCAAGTAGCTGGGATTACAGGCGTGCAACACCACGCCTGGCTAATTTTGTATTTTTAGTAGAGATGAAGTTTTACCATATTGGTCAGGCTGGTCTCAAACTTCTGACCTCAAGTGATCCACCTGCCTCGGCCTTCCAAAGTGCTGGGATTACAGGCATGAGCCACTACACACTCGGCCAGGTGGACCATATTTTATCTTTTATACTGTATGTTTACTGTACTTTTTTCATGTTTAGATATGCTTAGATATGTAAATGCTGATCATTGTATGATCATGCCAACAGTATTCAGTAGAGCAGTATGGTGCACAGGTTTGTACTCTGGGAGCAGTAAGCTAGACCAGAAAGCCTAGGTGTAGGTTATACCATCCAGGTGTCCAAAAGTGCCTCTGTGATGTTCAGCAGAGACAAAAGTACCCGAGGATGCATTTCTCAGAACATATACCTGTTGTGAAGCAACATATGACTGTGTATGTTAGATCCTTGAATTGTGAAGAATGTTGTTATAATAATAATATTATTACTAACAGTAATTCTAAACTATTCATTGTTTGCGATTTCTCTGAAGTCTCAAGGTTCTTGCTCCGAAATAGTGCTAAGGTGAGGCCCTATTTTTTTGCTAGCACCACAGACCTTCAAGATTCATAAACTATGGATGCAAACAACAGATCATTAAAACTATACTTTATTTGTGCTAGTGATATCTTCTCATCACTTCTACAGAGAAAAAGAACATTCTAGAATCCTAACAATGGTGACAAGGGGTGCGGGCACAGCGTTATTAGGAGGAGGAGACACCAGAGCACCAATTTCTCTCACTTAAACCTTACGACAACCTTAAGAAGTAGGCAGCATGATCCCCCGCTTGCAAATGCAGAAAGAGAGAATGGGGGAGATTGAGAAGGTGGTAGAAGGTGATGCCATTAGGGAGAACAGTGGTTGAGGTGTGTATACAGGTCTGGCTCTTCCCTCTCCTCTCTACGACTGGGGGACTTAATGTAAACAGCATGTCCAGCCTGACTGTACTTCCTGTCCCCAAAGCCCAGGCTCCCAAGAAAGATCCACCCACCCTACATGAGCTCCCTTTGCTCATCAGGGAGCTTTACCATCTCTAATGTTTTTTCCCTAATGTTTTTAAGAACTTATGTGATTCAAGACTGCATAAAAATGGTACCTTATCAACACCATTGATTGAATTGAAGAAAACCAATTATCTCAAAGGAATGATGATTCCAGAGAACAAGTGTTAGAGGCTTAAGACCCAGGAAATCCCAAGGATTCCTGGAAATATTCTATTCAGAGTTTTAGGTCAAAGGAGGCACAACCTGCCTCTCAGTTCTCATTCATTCTCCCAGATGATGGAGTCTACCACTCTCTGTCCCTGGCATTTATTTGCAGAGCTCTTTAGGGTCACTGTGCCCAATTTGGTTGTGACCTGGTGGGCATTCACAGCCTGATAGGAAGAAAAAAATGTGGTAATCTTAGCTGTTCCTGCTGTAACAATTGCGTTTGGAAAATGACCTGCATTCTTAAGTCAAGAAAAAATGAGAGACAAGGTACAGCTGGAATGGGACATGGGACTGAGGGAGAGTTTGGCAGAACTGAAACCTGAATAGCTAGCGAGGCATGAGCATGTTAAGGGAGTGTGTGTTAAGGGCATAGATGAGGGGACTGAGCTGAGAGATGACCTAGGAGAATCACAGCAATGGTAAGAACTAGCACTGACCATCCCTACGCATGCCTCAACAAATAAAGCTTCAAAACATTCTAGGATATTCTATCTACCAATTAGAAATACATTTTCAGAGTCAGAGCTTTAGTCTTTCTCCACTATTATAAGGAAATTTCTGTCCATGTGAGCTTCATGTAATATTGGTATTGGCAATGATGATGATGATTATAGCTACTGTCTTAGTCCATTCAGGTTGCTACATAACAAAATAATATAGACTTGGTGACTTACAGACAACAGAAATTGATTTCTCACAGTTCTAGGGGCTGGGAAGTCCAAGATTAAGGTCTCAGCAGATTTGGGGTCTGGTGAGGGCTGCTTCCTCATAGACAGTGGTATTCTAACTCCAACCTCACCGGTGGAAGGGGTGGGAGGTTTCTCTGGAGTCTCTTTGATAAGAGAACTAATCTCATTCATGAGTGCTCTGCCCCCGTGACCCATCACCTCCCAAAGGCTCGATATCCTAATATCATCCCCTGGAGAGGTGAAGATTTCAACATTTTCCATATGTCACTTCTAATCTTTAGAACAAAGTAAATATTAGAATCTCTGTCTCAAAGACGTGGAAACAAGTCTGCAGAAGTGAAACTTTTCCCTGAAGTGACAGCAATGGAGTGGATACGGGCCCAGGTCGTTTAGGCTCTAAAGTCCACGCTGTTTCCATGATGCCAGGCTGCTTCCTAATTAGTATATTTAGGAGATAACTCTATTTTATAGATAAAGACCTGAGATTTGGAGAGGGGAAGAAAAGAAGAAAACATTTTCACCTCCTCTCCAGGAACCAGGGCCCATCATCCTCTCAACTCCTTAAACTCGTGCTTTTTCCAGACTGAGTCCCTGGTGACCATTTTTTGCCTCTCCCTGAAAAGCAAGCCCAGTTCATTTCTTCAGTAGATGACACCGTGTCAGATATTTCCCCTTGTGATTATTATTTCTGGAAGAACCAGATGGGAAAGCTTGGGAAACATTCTAATTAGAAGGAGTCTTTCATTTCCATCCTGTTTCTATTTCCCTTCCAGCCCCCACCCCCATCCCATGCACACATTGGCACATTCTGAGCGCCTCTTTGTATTTTAGGTTGATATGTGCCTACCTTGGCAGCTGATCACACAGGCAGACTGCTTTTGAAGTAAATGGAAAAAGCAGACAAGAGTACTGAGCCACAGGGAGTTTGAATGTCCTGTTCTGTGTCAAGCCCAGACGGCCAGTTCTCTTATTCATAGTTTCTGAAGCCCTTTATACTAAAGAGTGCTGGACAGTGAGAGACAGGGTCTTTTAGCCACGCAGGGCTCAAGTTCCACCCTGTGAAGTCAGTGGGAAGCTGTGGTAGATGCCATTTGAGTGTGAGGAGTGAGGGGCTGTACATCCTCCCCTTACCCTCTCATTGCTCCTCAGTGAGGTCATCCTCACAGTGTTGTGCATTTACTGGAAGCAGCCTTCACAAAACCTTGATTAGATGAATAGGAATGACTTCTAAGAGCGCATTTTCTAAGTAGTCAGCTCATGTCTGTTGACCTTGGTAATGCCTGCAGTTGTATCTAGTGTCCCTATGAGACAAGCAGTTCCCATTGGCTACTCAATTTCATCCTCCCCAGGCTACAGCGGTGAAGTAACTGAGGCCTGAGAGCTGAAGCAACTTGCCCAAGGTCACTAACAAGAGGCAAAGCCAGCACTTCAACCTTTTTTGTCCTAACTCCAACCTGGGGCTCTGAAGTCCTGTCGCTCCACTGGAAGGCCCCTCAGTACCATCCATGCCCAGGGTGGGGCACTCAGGTTGGGTGGGAATGCAGTCACACTGAGTGGGACCGTGATCTGGTTCCCCTCTGCCTGGCAGACCTGGAGGTATGGACAACCTTGGCCGGGTATGAGTGGGATAGGAGCACGTGTGCTCAGCTCACATGCTCTATGCCTTTCAGAAGCAAATCTTGCAATAGTGGAAGAATGTCCTTATTTATCTTAAAAAGTCATACCAAGTAGATGAAGTATGACACGTAGTGGGAGGAAAGCAACACTTAAAAGTACAACCATGGCCGGGCACGGTGGTTCATATCTATCACCCCCACACTCTGGGAGGCCAACATAGATGGATCACTTGAGTCCAGGAGTTTGAGACCAGCCTGGCCAACATGATAAAATCCCATCTCAAAAAAAAAAAAAAAAAAAAAGTTAGCATTAGCCAGGTGTGGTGGAGCATGCCTACTGAGGTGAGAGGACTGCTTGAGCCTGGAAGTTCCAGGCTGCACTGAGCTGTAATTGTGCCACTGCAATCCAGCCTGGGTGACAGAGGAGACCTCGTCTTCAAAACACACACACAAAAATAAAAAAGCAACTGTTTGAAGCATAAGGCTTTTCTTAGGTCTTCATGATGGCAAATGATTGCTCATTCCCTTGAGCACATACATGCAGGTGAGTTTGTTTTTCAACCTGTCTTCTTTCCCCTCTAGTGAAAAAGCCGTGTAAGTGGGAGAGGAAACAGTTCTTTCATATGGTGCAAATGCACCCATCAGAGACCCGTAGAACCAAGAGTTCTACCCTTACCGATTAACTTCTCTGGGTTAAGCATTGTCTTGAGGGGTAAGAGTGGATTCTCCTTTAAAATATTAGCTACTGTGGGAGGAGAAAACCCTCTATCCCTAATATCTTGCTTCAAGTGGTTTTCTGAGGCTGCTTCCTTCTACACTGTCAGGTCCAGCAGCTCCTGAAGATGGGTGGTGGTGGAAGGAGGAGAGAATGGGCCAAGGGCAGGCCAAGAGGGAGCTGAGCAGCACTCAACATCCTCCATGAACTCAACAGAAGTCAAGAATGCAGGCAGCTCACGATGAAGTCCTGTGGTGGCCCAGGTTTACCGAGCTCATTCACAATTACAGTTGGAGGATTTTTCTTTGGTCATTTTCTACTTTAGAAATACAGTAAATGAAGTAGCAATGTTTTTAAAAACAGGCTTCATCGCTTCCAGCTCCTTGTGATAGCAAATACTTGCATCTAAAGGAAATATACTTGTGTGTGTACACACAGGTGGCTGTGCTGTTTGTTTTCCATTCTGCAATAGGAAAAAAACAGTTAACAGGCTTTAAAAAAATCATCCAAGCAGAAAATTGGGAAGAGCAGCAGCTGTCAGAAGAAATGTGTGCAGGAGTTATAAACGATTTCTCATTCACTCCAGATGCTCTCCTTCCCGGTCACCAGAGCCCCATCTGAGAGGCAGATGTGACGGTGCTGGCAGTGACAATGACAGAGGAAGAAATGGGAGGGAGAAATGGTTAGCTTATTTGTTTTAAAAGAAGCTGCTCAAATGTTTTGAGTCCTTCTATGCTTCGTGAGTCATATACCCACTGAATGGGCAGGGCTTGGCTTGAAAGTGGAGACGGCCTGTCTCTGCCATTTCCTGAGCGGATGATCTTAGGCAAGTCACTTGGGCTCTATAATGCTCATTTTCTCACTTATAAAACAATGATGATAATACAGTCTGCTTTACAGAACTGAAGGAAGAACTAAGCAAGACAGTATGTAAGAAAGCAGTTTATAGAATGGAGATTACTATGCACAAGGGAGTTATTTTTCTGAACAAACGGCTGGACTCAAGCTCACAAAATATCCATGACAACATGCCCTTTAGGGTGATTGTGAGTAACGTAAATCTTAAAGGATAATTAGGAACTGGACAGTTAAATAAGAAGACAGAGAGCACTTAGGTTTTGCATGAGCAAAACACACATACAAAGAAACCACGAAGCATGCAATCTGCAGGGCAGGCTGGGGCATGCAGACTTGAGGGGTGGCGGGTGAGCAGGGGTGGGCAGAGATGAGCTCCCAGGGCATTTGGCTCCATAGCAACTAATTATAAAGTTTGAAGTAGGAAGTGGCAGGAGCCTGATCCTAGAGGCATTATATACCTTCTCAGGGAGCTTGAATTTTATACCCTAGAATGATGTTGTATCCATTATGTTCAGTGAAATTTTAACAAACATATCTTTTTAAAAAGTTTCTTTAGTCAAGCAGGTTCTAGAATGGTGACATAAATAGTTAACCCTGTTTCTCTACTGCAGGACTTGTCAGAGCCTTTAGTATGCTAACATGAACCACAAATCTTCAAGAAGGAAGTACTCTGGGATGTTTCTTCAAGACCGTTGACCACAGGACTTTTTTTTTTTGAGACAACATCTCACTCGGTTGCCCAGGCTGGAGTGCATGGAGCAATCACCACTCACTGCAGTCTCGAACTCCTGGGCTCAAGCGACCCCCCAACATCCTGACAAGTTGAGACCACAGACAAGTGCCAGCACACCCAGTTCACTCTTTAAAAGACATTTCTTTGTAGAGACAGAGTCTCTCTCTATTGCCTAGGCTGCTCTCGAACTCCTGGGCTCAAGCAATTCCCCTACCTGGGCCTCCCAAGGTGCTGGGATTACAGGTGTGAGCCCCCAGGCCTGGCCAGGACCTTTTGTTGGTCCTCACTCCCTCTCGCCCTCCCACTGCTCCAGGATTTCCATATTCTCACTCCACACACTGGGGAATGCTAGGACCATGAGGGGCCATCAGTGAGCTCACTACAAGTCTGTGCTTGTAAGCATCACTGTGGCTTCGCCAGCGTTTCCTGATGTCCTGTGCACTTGCCAAAGACATCCTTCCCCAGCTCCTCTTCACACAGGCTATTGCTTCTTCCCCTCCACAGATGAACTCACCACCTCCCCTGTAGAAAGGGAGACATCCAAGCTGGGGGCCAGACTTCTGCTCCACTCCCACACATCTATATCTACAGACTCTGTTCCTGCCAGTCCCTGAGATGTTGGTCCCGCTTTCTAAAGTGAAAGCCACATTCTAGTCTAAGATGAGAATAATTGTCAGAGGACTGAAGCTACCCGTTCAAGGTTGGAGAGTTAGTAAGAGGCAGAGATTTGGCTAGCATTCAAGTCCCCTGATACCCGGATGAGCACCCTTTCCTTGGCTCGTCACTATCTGTATCTTCCTTTCTGTAGTCTTAATCCAAGAGGTTCAAGTACGTGACAGATGTATGTCATTAATACATTTAAAAAATACTGGCATAAAATCACTGAAATTCACATTGTGAATGCCTATTGGCTTTAATCTGTCAAGTTTCTTTTACTTGAATTATTTATTTCCTTTCTTTTCATTACACTCTTTCTGTTTGTTTGTTTTGTTTTGAGGCAGGGTCTTGCTCTGTTGTCCAGGCTGGAGTGCAGTGGCATGATCATGGCTCACTGTAGCCTCAACCTGCCAGGCTCAAGCAATCCTTCTACCTCAGTCTCCCAAGTAGCTAGGACCAGGAGTATGTGCCACTACATCCAGCTAATTTTTTTTTTTTTTTAATTTCTTGGTAGAGAAGGAGTCTTTCTATGTTGCCCAGGCTAGCCTGGAACTCCTGGGCTCAAGCAATCCTGCTTCAGCCTCTCAAAGTGCTGAGATTACAGGCATGAACCATCACACCCAGCCCACACTGCTTCTTCAAGACAAATCACTCCAGTCCCAGAACTACCTAGGGATTAATAGAAAACCTTCTACACTAACAGTGAAAACTGAAGTTATTGAAATTCAGCTGCCTTTCCCAGTAGTTTCCATTTTGTTTCCCCACATTTTCTCTGGGTTTCTACTGTGCTGGGGATGCCAGCTGAGGGTGGGTGACAGTTGTGCTGGCTGACAATCAGGGAGGTCCCCCCCACCTGCAGAGCCCCTGAAGTAGGTACCTGAGTTGCAAGGGCATTTCAGCAGGTAGCAGACCCACTTTCACCCCGTTGCCTCTTCATGCATTACTGACATGGAACCAAACACATCCACTGTGTTCGCGCCTCTGAAAATGTTTGGATTTAAAGACAGCATCTGAAAAAACGTCTCTCTAAAGCCCCTTGCTTTCAAGAAGGTCTCTTGGCATTAAGTCAACACCTTTCTTTCTCCATTGCCTATTTCTCCTGGTGTTTAGAGTAAAATTGTTATTCGCCTCTTCCTTTGTTTCCCCAAGTACTTTGGGAAGAATTCGTTTTTGTTTGGTTCGTGTTAAACCCATCTTTAAAACCTGTATGGCTATTTTCTAAGTTTTCAAAACTCATCATCTACTTTAATCACATTTTCCAGGCACTATTTCAATCCAGATAATTTGAAGGCACCACGCTTCAGAACTCAGAGCTGGCACACACACGACCTGAGAAGAGGGCTTGCTCACCAAGTTTACAGCAATCAGATTTGGAAGGAGTGAATGGTTGTTTGTGTTTAAAAATAGTTGAATATGGGAGGCTTTTTCCAGTTACTGTGGAGAGACGCCTTTAGGTCTGATTAGCCCCCAAACCACAAACTATAAATGCTTTATAGCTTGTGGGAATAAATATATCCTGAGATAACCTGGGACATTCATTCCAAAGCTATAATAATCTGGACACAACAAACCCAAGGCTGAACTATTAGATGAAGTCTAATAATGTTCATTCTTAATAAAAAATTATTATATATAACTTAGTGCAACTATACTTTTATACAATCCTTTTTCCTTCTCAAAATATATACATCTGCTGAATCATTTTATCTTTCCAGAAACTTTGCCTCCAATTTTTGTTGTTGTTGTTCGCTTGTTTGTTTTTGAGACAAAGTCTCACTCTGTCACCCAAACTGGAGTGCAGCGGTGCGATCTTGGCTAACTGGAACCTCCTCCTCCCGGGCTCAAGTGACTCTTTTGCTTCAGCCTCCTAAGTGGCTGGGATTACAGGTCTGTACCACTACACCCAGTTAATTTTTGTATTTTTAGTAGAGACAAGGTTTCACCATGTTGGCCAGGGTGGTCTCAAACTCCTGACCTCAAGTGATCCGCCCGCCTTGGTCTCCCAAAGTGCTGGGATTACAGGTGTGAGCCACCATGCCCAGCACCTCCAATTTCTTTCTAATGTAATCTATCCCTTGTATTGTTGCTAGAGATATTTGTCCATAACACGGATCCAAACAATTTGTTTTTTTGGGGTCAAAATATTTCATGTTTCTCTATTATCCATAAAGTCTGAACTCTCCACTATGACATTCAGTACTCCCCACAATCTGGCCTCTCATTTTCTAGCTTTGTGTGCCTCTAATAACACTTTACTATTTCAGCTATTTTCCTCTCAATAATGAACACTCAGCAAATATTTATTAAGCATCTATATTACATGCCTTGAACTTTGCTAAGTGTCAGGTTAATGTTGGTGAATAAAAGAGTTATGTCTCCAGGTCTTGTGTAGCTTTCCTTCGAGTCACTAAAGGAGAAGATAATAGAATTAAAAAAAAAACCAATTCATACCAATTCATTGTGAGAAGTGTCACGAAGCACATGCCGTAACAGAGAATCACAGGGGAAAGGCACTTCACCAGAGATCAAGGAGGACTTCTCTAAAAAGATTACATGGTGGAACATGGACTGTGCATTCCAGGCAGAGGGACTAGCATGTGTGAAGCCTCTGAATCAGACCTGTTTGCAACGTGGGCTATGTAAAGTGAATATTCACAGCAGAGGGAAGTGTGACAGGAACATCTCAGGGCAAGGGGCGTTATGCAGCCCACCACAGTCACTGACTTGAAAACTCACCATTGGATTTGACATCCTGGAGTACATTGGGATGAGAAATACAATTTTGGCAGAAAACAGTTTGGAGTTGGTGGAGGAGTGAATGAGAAACCAAGGAATAGAAGGATCGTAGACAGATAATCCTTTAGAGAAGTTCTGCTTTGATAGGTGGTAGCTTAAGGGGTTTGAGGAGGGAGATACTAGAATGTGTGTCTACGCCAAGACTGATTGAGTAAAGAGAGGGAGATTGATTCTGCAGGAGAACTGGAAGTTGAGCTTACCAGAGAAGTAGAAGAGCACCGACAAGCAACTGAGAGCTCACTTGAAGTCTAAAGTCATGAATTGGGAATGAAAGAAATAGTGTAACTTTCTGCAGTTGTGCTCATGCACAGAGAAAGCAGAAGGCTGAGTTTATCCTTGAAGCTATGGAAGATAAAGGAATTTATGGTCTCTGTAAAAAGTAACTAGAATGGTGGAATATGGAACTGAAACTAGGCAAGAAAGGAGGCATTTATGAGGATATCAATGAACAGTGAGAAAGTGAGAGAATGGATGGAGTGGAGGCCATGAAGAAATTGAAGGACTTTTCTAGTAAGGATACTTGAACAAATAAACTAGAAGGTTATGGAATGGCCCAAGACCTTGATGTTGGCCTTCAAGATTTTAGAGATGGTGCAATGGCCCACGGAGTAACTATTGGAGTGGGTGACTGAAGTAGACAGAAATAAAAGATCACTTGAGATAAGGAGGTGAAGAAACTGAGATGCCAGGGGACTGAAATGACCTTTCCTCGGAATGCTGAGGTTACAAAGAGTGATGACAGAATTTGGGGTGGAGAGGAAGACAGGGAACCAGAAACTAAAATCTTCGGTGAATGAAGAGGAGTGGGTGGGGAGATGGTGGCAACAAAGAAGATGGTGTATCCAAGTCACACGAACCCCAAAGGGCAAAGTTTCTGCAGGAACAGGGGAACGATGGTCTGGTGGTGACCGAGGAAAGGAAGGAAAACACCCACCTTACATGGTTACATGGAGTATGGGAAATAAAACAGCCTTTGGTGGCCATGGGAGAAGTGATTTCAGAAAACCACCACATTTCAGAATGCAGGTGAAGAGAATGTTACAAGGGGAGGCTGTGAGGCAGAAACATTTTATAGTGGAATAGAAGGAGAACTTGGTCAAAGAGGAGTAAACAGAGATGTGTGAGCATGAGAGCTCTGGTGACAGCGGATGATGGGATTTTGGGACCTCTTCTGTGGTTGAGGCAAAGGGAGATGTGCACAATTAGATTTGGCCTGATGGCCTCTTACAGGAGGCTTGGCTCTGGTGGTCTGGGACCACAGTCCTGCCCATGTAGTCCAGGGTGGCAGCTCCCCTGGGACACCCTGCATGAATATCTTCCTGCTGGATCCATGTCCTCGCAGTCCTCCAACACATTCTAGATTTTCCCCTTTCTGAGCTTGGTCCCCAGTGCTCCTCCATGCAAGATGCTCTTACCTGCTAGTGCTACCTAATTTAGTCCCATCTGTCTTTAATGCCTGACACAAATGTCACTCTTTCTGCAACATCCTGCAAGATCCTTTCAATCAGAGACCACTACTCCCGCTTCTGAATTTATGTAAGTGGAGTGGGATATGCAATTCAAAATGGGATGTTTTAAGACATTTTTTTCCCTCTTCAGCAGAAAACTTTTTTTATGTGCATTTTTGAGGCAGCGGTTATATGCTGAAGGGAGGTCCCTGTAGTTCTAAGGACCCCAAACCTCCCTTCCAGGAAGGCTAAACAGAATTTGTGTTGTGTTGCCAAGGGTTAGAGCTCTAATTTTTGTCTTTCTTTTCTTTCTTCTTTCTCTCTCTCTTTCTTTCTTTTTTTGAGACAGGGTCTTGCTCTATTGCCCAGGGCTAGAGTACAGTGATGCAATCACAGCTCACTGCAGCCTTGAACTCCTGGGCTCACATGATCCTCCTGCCTCGGCCTCCCGAAGCAGGGGACTGTAGTTTGAGGGACCCCTGAATTTCTGATTAGGAAAGAGACAGAGAATGAGGCTTTGGTGAAGGAAGCCTAAACAGAGTGTGGGTGGAAGCTGTTTGCAGGGAATCTGAGAAGCCAACAGGAAATGGGCAGAGGGGATCTGAGCTTGGAGTGTTCGGATGCCAGCAGCCATCCAGGGGGCCATAGAAGCCCATTCTTAGAAAGTTCTAGGGTGAGGGAAAAGAAGCAGGGACTGTACAAAACCAGAACCCAGATCCGAGGCCTGACTTTAATCTTCTCCTGAGTGAATATCACTCATCGGTACCAGAGCCCTCACCTGTCCACAGATGGTGCCTTACAAAAGCTGCAGTTGCTGGCTCAGCTGCTTTCCAGTTCCTGGCAAGGAGCCTTGTGCATATGTGGTAGATGCTCAAATAAGTGTATTGAGTTAGTAGACTATCCTCTGAGATAGGCAGATGTGTTAGTCCATCCTTGCATTGCTATAAAGAGATACCTGAGACTGGGTAATTTATAAAGAAAAGAGGTTTGATTGGCTCATGGTTCTGTGGTCTGTATAGGAAGCATAGTGGCTTCCGCTTGGCTTCTGGGGAGGCCTCAGGAGACTTACAATTATGTTGGAAGGTGAAGCAGGAGCAAGCACCTCACACGGTGAAAGCAGGAGCCAGGCAGGGGGAGGTGCCACACACTTTTAAACGACCAGATCTCACAAAGACTCACTATCCTGAAAACAGCACCAAGGAGAGTGGCGCTAAACCATTCGTGAGAAATCTGCCCTTGAGATCCAATCACTTCGCACCAGGCCCCACTTTCAACATTAGGGATAACATTTCAACAGGAGATTTGGGCGGGGACACACATCCAGACTATATTAGTAGGTCAATCACCTCAACCTTGTTATACTTCAGAATCTCCAGGAGTAACTTCATACATTACTCCTGGAGATTCTAAAGTATAACAAGGTTAAGGTGATTTCTTTATATTTACTTAAATAGCAACTGACAGAGGAAGCAAAAATTCAGGCTACTTCATGTATGGGTATCTTTGTCATTTGTTTTAGCCTCAGCTGTGCCGCTCCCCTGAAGGAACAGAATGAGAGTCTGCCACTAAGGTGACAACTTGCAGAAAAGAAAGGCAAGATTTTATGAATCCATAGTGTCATTTTCCTTTTGCAAAGAGCTTGTATAAACAAGGCCATGTAAAAATACTCTTCTGATATGAACTCTACAATAACCATAGTGTAAAAATTGGAGTCCATATGGACACAACCCGGGAGATAATATGCAAAAATTAAAGTAGTTGCAGAGTTAGGTTCAGATGATGAGTAATGGCCCCTGACTTTTCTTCAAACACTAGTTTCCTTTTTTGTATGTTACCTTTTCAGTACAAATGCTTCAGGAAATTCTCCACTTTAGAATAAGGCACCTTGTTATATAAAGTCAACATAAGAACTTTATCATAATAGCATTCATTTAATTGCTGTTAAAAACAATCGCAGATAGAAAGTGTTTTTCTCAGCTCTGCCCCTGGAACACAGAAAGAATGCTCTTTAGGGCAGAGCAGCACCAGAAGCCCTCCCACAGGGGGGGACATTGTAGTCGGCATCCAAAAGGCCCCGAGTATTAATTGGGGACTTTAGGGTTGAATGACACAGCTGCAGGTGCCTTTATCAAAATGCAGTGAGTGGGAAGCTGAAGACATGGCCAAGGAGCAGAGCTGTGGAAAATGGGAGGGAGGCGAAGTCTGTGATATCAGCTTCAGATCATCATCACCAAACTCTATCCACTGCCAGTCTCCCCCTGCCCAATGCTCATCAGCTGTCACCCTGATACCTCTAGCTGGCAGCTCCTGAGTAAATTCTGGCTACAGCAGATGAGATCTCAGGACACTCAGATCCATCAGCTGCATGCACTCGAATTAGACTTGCTGCCATAGGTTGCCAGGTTTGGAGGGCCCGAGGCATCATGTCCCCCATGTCAGAGCCTTCTCTTGAGTCTGGCATGTAGGAGAAGCTTATTCAAAGTTCAGCCTGATCAAATTACCTTCTGCTGTTAGAAGTCAGGTTAGTGGTTTCCTTGAGGGTGAATGGGTCGCAGAAGAAAGAAAGAATTCCTGAAGTGATAGTAAAGTTCTCTTTCTTGATCTGGGCGTTACTTGGGTATTTCACTTTGTGCAAATTCATTAAGGTGTTGTACATTTATTCTATGTACACTTTTTCTTATATGTTTTATAATTTAATAAAAAGTAAGGAAGAAGAGAGGAAAGAGAGGGAGAAAACAGGAAAGGAGGAAAAGAAGGAAGGAAGAGAAGCTTGATAACAACACTAGATCGAGGAGCTTGAGTCTGATTCTATAGGCAATTTGAGTGCCACTCTAGTTTGTTTAGTTGAGTATGGCATGATAGTTGCACTATTATAGGAAGATTAATTTTACTGCGGAGAGCAGTTTAAATGGGATGAAACTGAAGGCAAGAAAGTGAGGGAAGAGTTACAGTGACCTAAGTCCGCATGATGAGGGCTGAGACTAGACTGGGAGGATGGTGATGATAGTTAAAAGGGTAGTGAGGGCCATTCACCACATAAAGAGCCAGTTTTAAGATCAGCTATTACATAAGTGAGCCAACATTCAGCACACACTACAGGCTGTTTATATGTGTAATATTTAATATCGTGTTGCACATTCACTTTGCTTAAATTGTAATAAGAAATTTTGTCATTATCAGTTGGCATGGGACTACTCACATAGACTCAGGTCCATGGCTGAGGGCTACAGCTCTGGGTCTAACCAGTCTCTATTCTCAGATATGGACCATTTGTCAGGAGGCAAGAGCAAGGGCCTAGGATTGACTCTAGCACAGACTAACCAACTGATTGGCAACATGAGCCTTGCTTTTTTGCTTTGTTATGGTTTGGTTTGGTTTTTAATACATCATGATAACACTGGTGTCAAATGCTTAGCTTGCCAGATAAAGCTACTACACTTTCTGGGAGCTGTTCAAAAGATTAATATAATGGCTATATGTTTGAGATTAAAGAGGTAGTTGCTTCCTGCAGCCTATAAAGAAGACTTTAAAAGATGAGATCGAACAGATTGATGCGTATCTTTCTGCAAAACAATATGAAAAATATATTGGCACAGTGCCCTTAGTACAACTTAGATTTATGCAAAACTTTCATTTTTCACCATCCAAAATTAACAAACTCAGAATGACACAAATGTGTTGAAATGCAATGCAAACTAAACATTTTAGTACATCGTCCTACAGTTCAACAGAATGTTGATATTTAATTTCACATTAGGCACCTCATTTAATTTCTGCATGATGATCCAATGGGCAGAAAAAGATGAATTGCTGACACACTGACTTTTTTTCAACTCCCAAAAGGGAAACAAAAGTTTGCAGTCAGAGACAAGTGAGGAGTTCATGTGTTTCATTAGTTTGCATAAATCTGTAATTATGTACAAAAATAATTTGTATGTACTGTGCTAACTGTGTGATGATTACTATTTAGCTTTGCTCTGATGCCAATCATTGAAATATAATCCAATTTTATTAAGTTCCTCAGAGCCTGGGAGAATGTTAGCTACAAGCCCGTTCTTCGCTCATTAGCATTGACCTTTATGGTTTGTTTATTTGGAATTTAATTTTTTTGGCCTCCTGCCCCTAAGTTAACTAGCCTTTGTTTAATAATCTATACTGTCATTATGCCCTCTTGACCCAGAAGAGAGGCAGATGAATGGGAGTACCGCTGCCAACTTTACAGCTTCTGCACATAGGCAATGTGCCCAAATTCCTAGCATTTGACTCTGATTTCTTTTGGAACAAAGGGAGTGAAGAGAAAGAGAAGAACAGGTATTCAAGGTCCTTGTGGACTCATAATTAAGCACTGTTATATAATGTGATTAAATACCACAGGGCATATAGTAAGTCCTATGTCAATATCATTTATTATCATTATTGTTGATGGTGTTGGCTCTTCATATTTTTGAGCACCTCCACTTCAGTCTTGTGCCCCATCTTGAGGTTTTGTTCAAAGGTCTTGTACCCCCCAAATCTAAGTCCTACCTAACAGAGCAGCTGTTTTCTTTCTACCCTCTTCAAAAGGAACATGAAAATGATCAGATAAAATGATCAGCCAGATAGGCGAAGATATGTGAAGACATGCTAAAAGAGAAGAACACTTGAGCCTGCAAGAAGACCAAACAGCGTCATGTTCAAAATCTATCAAATCTGAATGGCATGCGTAAGATGAACATGGGTAGACCCTAAATCTACAGGTATTCAGATGACAAGTGGACTCTGAAGTTTAATGATTGAGAGCTTAAGACAAAATGAATTTCTTACTTCAGATAGTAGGTAATAAACTTAAAAATTAACTACTGAAATGGTCATGTAGGACATATACATTTTTTAATTAAAAAAAATTTTTAGAGATAGGGTCTTGCTCTGTTGCTAAGGTTGGAGTGCAGTGGCACGATCATAGTTCACTGCAGCCTAAACCTTCTGGGCGCAAGCAATCCTCCTGCCTCAGCCTCTTGAGTAGCTGGGACTATAAGCATGCACTACCACACCTGGCTAATTAAAATTTGTTTTTTTTTTTTTTTTTTTTTTTTTTTGTAGAAACAGGGTCTTGCTATGTTGCCAAGACTGGTCCTCAAACTCCTGGCCTCAAGCAGTCCTCCTGCCTCAGCCTCCCAAATTGTTGGGATTACAGGCATGAGCCACAGTGCCCGTAGGAAATATAATTGAATTACAAAAAGGTCAGAAATATTTAACAATCATTCTTTAAGTATCTATTATGAAATGATGCAAATTACTAGCCAGGGATGGTGGCATGTGCTTATGGTTTCAGCTACTCAGGAGGCTGAGGCTGGAGGATCACTTGAAGCCATGAGTTCGAAACCAGCCTGGGCAACACAGCAAGATCCCATCTCTACAAAAAATACAAAAATCAGCCAGGCATGGTAGTGTGCGCCTACAGGCTCAGTTACTTGGGAAGCTGAGGTGGGAGGACTGCTTGAGCCCAGGAGGTCGAGGCTGCAGTGAGCTACGATTGTACCACTGTACTCTAACCTGGGCAACAAAGCAAGAAAGCAAGACATTATCTCAAATTAAAAAACAAAAACTGCCTAAAAATTTGGGAAATGATTATATTTTAAATAATATAAATAATTAAATAATTATATTATATTTAAAAGAAAATACATTTTAAAAGGAAAAAATTAAAATTAAATGTATATCACAAATACAGTAATACAAAAATATGGAAGCTTGTGACAAAAGATAATTTATTAAAATGAAAGTAATTCTGGTAGGATTGGAGGCAGTTTTCTCCATTCAGAGAGCTATTTAATATGATTTTATTTTAACATTTTCCGTTTTACCTTTTTCTATTCTTTTATTTCGACTTTTCGATGTTATGTTTTAGGTGTGTCTCATAAATAGCATATAGCTGGAATTTTTTCCTCAGTGGTGACAATCTCCCTCTCTCATGGTTTACTTTGCTTTTAACTTGTAAAATGATATAATTTACGTTCATTGTGCTTATTGATATAGACTTGTTTATAAAACATTAACTGATTATTTTCATTTGTCCTACTTTTTCCATGCCTCTTTTGTCATCTTCCTTGCATTTAAAAAAAAATTAACAAGGTTTTTATTCATTTTTTAAAAATTCTCTGGCTTCTTTTATTTTCTTTTGGTTTGGAAGCTAAATATTCTATTGTTATTTTTCTGTTACTTTCCTTGAAACTTAAGTAAACAAAGCCCAAGTGTAACCAGTATCTTAGTCTTCTCCTCAAACTAAAATAACCTTAGAATATTTTATTCCACAATTAGACATCATAATTTTTATTATAAACAACATGCTTTCTTTTTTCATTTTTTAAGAGATGAGGTCTCACTCTATCGCCCAGGTTAGAGTGCAGTGGTGGATGGTCTTGCAGGTGCAGTTGCCCCCTGCAACTTCAGCCTCCAACTCCTGGGCCGAAACACTCCTCCAGCCTCAGCCTCCTGAGTAGCTAGAACTGCAGGCATGTATCACCAAACCTGGCTAATTGTTTTAGTTCTGTAGAGATGGGGTCTCACTATGTTGCCCACACTGGTCTTGAACTCTTGGGCTGAAGCAATTCTGCCACCTTTGCCTCCTAAATTGCTGGGACTTACAGGCATAAGCCACCATGCCTGGCCAATAAACTACATATTTTCTAATATATTTGCTCACCATTCCTACTTGCGTATCATACAATCCTTCTAAAATCATTTCCCTTTATCTTGAAGTAGAGTCTTCAGAAGTTTCTTTAGTAAAGGTCTGCTGGTGGCAACTTCCCCAGCCTTTCATTATCTAAAACGGTTGTTGTTTTACTCTCATTCTTGAGTTTTTTCTGGGTTTTCATTCAGCTGTTGATGATATTGTTCCACAATATCTGACTTTGTCTTTTATTTTATAATATTTTATTGATGCACAACAGGCACACATCATTCTGGCTTCCTTTCTGTGTGTGTTGACATGTCTTCCATGTTTCATTGTCATACTTCTATAAGTGCTCCACCTTTTTCCTTTGTCTGCTTTTAAGATCTTCTCTTTGCTTTTGATATTTTGCAATTTCACTAGCGCTAATCTAGGTAGAGTTTTATTTTTGTTGATCTTGTTTGCTAAGCTTTCTGCACATTTAAGTTTTTCATCAGAAACCCACTTTGCTCTTCAGTTACCACCTCTCCTCTGTTCTTTCTATTCTCTACCTCTGTGACTCTGATTGATTATATGTACGGTAGGCCTCATCATTGCATCCTCCATATTCCTTCCACATAGTTCCTATGTCTAGGTTGATATAGTCTCTCTTCAGTTGCCATTAATTCACTATTGAATCTGTTCATTGAGTTTTTATTTTAACAATTATATTTCTCACTTTTTTTGTACTCTGTGCTTGTCCAATCCCTCTCTCCCTCCCTTCCTTCCTTCCCTTCCTCCTTCTCTCCCTCTCTCCCTACTTTCCTCCCTCCCCTCCCCCTTCCCTTCCCTCTCCCTTCCTTCCTCCTCTCCTTTCCTCCCTTCCCTTCCCTTCTCTTCCCTTTCCTTCCCTTCCCCTTCCTTCCTTCCTTCCTTCCTTCCTTCCTTCCTTCCTTCCTTCCTTCCTTCCTTCCTTCCTTCCTTCCTTCCCTCCCTCCCTCCCCCACTCTTTCTCTCCCTCTCTCTCTCTTTTTCTTTCTCGTCCTTGTTTTTGGTTGTTTAGTTTTGGGTTTTTGTTTGTTTGTTTTGTTTTGAGACAGGGTCTCCCTCTGTCACCCAGGCTGAAGTGCAGTGGCATGATCATGACTCACTGCAGCCTCAACATCCCAGACTCAAGCGATCCTCTCACCTCAGCCTCCCAGGTAGCTGGCACTACAAGTGCAAGCCACCACACCTGGCTAATTTTTGTATTTTTTGTAGACATAAGGGTCTTGCCATGTTGCTCAGGCTGGTCTGAAACTCCTGGCCTCAAGTGATCTGCCTGCCTCAGCCTCCCAAAGTGCTGGGATTACAAGCATAATCCACTGTGCCTGGCTATAATTTTCATTTTTGAAAGTTCCATTAGGCTCTTTCGTAAATCTACCTACCATTTGGTTTCTTGATCAAGTTTATGATCCCATTCTTTATTTCTACAAATACTTCTCACTTAATTATTTTATATCTTTTAATAATTTTAAAATCTGAACAGCTTGGGGTCTAAGTCAGTTTATTTTCTTCTTATTCATCAATCTGACTTGTTTCTTTGTTTTTGCTGATCTTTGACTGTGAACTCATATTCGCTTGATATTAATCCATGCAAATGATGCCGATTTCTAAAAAGAGAACTTGTGCCTGTTTTTGCTGTTACTGAAACGGGCACTTTTAAAGTCCCTTTTGGAGTTCCCTGGTTTGCACCAGAAATGGGGACTACAAGCTGTAGGGGTAAGAAAGTCCTCGAAGATTTCCTTTACTTCTCCTGAGTCCTACAGTATATTAAAAGCTGTCATTTGTCTCAAAGGAGATTTTTAAAAAATTTTTAAACTTCTTAAGCAATTAACATGGTGTTTGATACTGTAGTTATTTAACAAATGAGTAAGTAATTTTAAAAATGTATAAAAATAATGGCAATAACATTCATGGGGCATAGCCTTATGCCAGCCCCTTTGCCAGTTTTAGTCTTCCCAACAACCTTACAAGGTCAATACAATTATTGCAATTTGTTTAGTTTACAAATAGTAAATGGCTGTTGTGACTTTAACCCAAGTGTGTCTTGCTCCAAAGCCCATGCACATAATTGCTATGTATGTTGTTTTGGCATAAATGAATAAATACAAAATTCCTCTAATTACATTAATATTTCTTGAGGGTTTATAATAGTAATACGTTTATTATAAACAATAGTAAAAGATCTAAGCATTGTTTTGTAAGTACTGGGACATAACAATGAACAAAAGAGAAAAATATTTCACCTATGTGGCGCTTATATTATAGTGGAAGGAAAAAGACAAAGCACAAGTATTTAAGCACATTTAAAATATGAAATATGTAAGGAAGATTGAGTTTACCAAGGGCCGGGCAAGATTGTTGCTATTTTACTTTAAGTGATCAGGGAAAACCTCACTGACAGGTGATATTTGAGCAGAATATATGAAGGAATAAGTTTAAATTTTAGCTGTCTTGATACAACATGAGACACACTATATATCACTTAAACATGAAACAAAATTGGATTTTCTTTGATAAAAGTCATGTTCTCAAACAGTTTTTTTTTTTTGATTTTTTTTTTTTTTTTGAGACGGAGTCTCGCTGTGTCTCCCAGGCTGGAGTGCAGTGGCGTGATCTCGGCTCACTGCAAGCTCCGCCTCCCGGGTTCACGCCATTCTCCCGCCTCAGCCTCCCAAGTAGCTGAGACTACAGGCGCCCGCCACCACGCCCGGCTAGTTTTTTGTATTTTTAGTAGAGACGGGGTTTCACCATGTTAGCCAGGATAGTCTCGATCTCCTGACCTCGTGATCCACCCGCCTCGGCCTCCCAAAGTGCTGGGATTACAGGCTTGAGCCACCGCGCCCGGCCTTTTTTTTTGATTTTTTGACATGGCGTGTTGCTCCATCTCCCAGGCTGGAATGCAGTGGTGGGATCTTGGCTCACTGCAATCTCTGCCACCCGGGTTCAAGCGATTCTCCTGCCTCAGTCTCCCTAGTAGTTGGGATTACAGGCATCTGCCACCATGCCTTGTTAATTTTTCTATTTTTAGTAGAGACGGGGTTTCACCATGTTGACCAGGCTGGTCTCGAACTACCGGCCTCAGGTGATCCACCTGCCTCGGCCTCCCAAAGTGTTTAGATTAGAGGCATGAACCACCATGCCCAGCCAAGAGTTATCTTTAATATTAATAATGTATTATACTATGCTTTCTATTTAAAATAATCAAATATCATTGTATTATATTTTTTGACCTCATTCTGGAAAGCTAATGGGTGAAACGTCAGAGTGAAATGGTTATTAACATGTGTTTGAATTCAGATGCATTTATACCTCCCTGTGCGATCTTGGGTGAGTTACTGTACCTTTTCGGTCTTAGTTTCTTAAAGTGGGAATAAAATACAATGTCGTCTTCACATGGTTATTGTGAGGATTAAACAAATCAACAAATGTAATACACTGAGAACAATGCCTATAATAAGTGCCAGCTGTTGTTATTATTCTTCTCATTTTCTAGTTGAGTAATTCTAGATGCAGAATGATTGCTGAAAAACAAGATTGTAAAATGTAAATTCCCAGGTTTCAGCAGGGAAGCAGTCTAATTGCCTAAACAAGCTTGAAGTCTATTTTTGAATCATTTCAACATTCACTTCCTAGCATCTCTTTTCATGCATTGTGCTTTCGTTAGAGCAATTTAAGTTGCTACTAACAGGATTTCAGGGTTAAAGTCAACAGAATATATATGATTCTGCAAATGTCTTTTCAAAAAGATAGATGGGCAAACCCTTTCTAATTGCAGTTTTCTCCCATTTTCTTGTTTGTTTTTCAATTTTTAATTATATTTTTAAAAATTTTTGTGGGTGCATAGTAGGCATATATATTTATGGGGTACATAAGACATTTTGATACAGGCATGCAATGTGAAATACGCACATCATGTAGAGTGGGGTATCCATCTCTTCAAGCATTTATCCTTTGAATTACAAACAATTCAATTACATTCTTTATTTTAAAATATACAATTATTATTGACTCTAGTCACGCTATTGTGCTGGCAAATCATCTCATTTATTCTTTCTGTTTTTTTGTACCCATTAACCATCCCCACCTCCCCCTGCCCAACTCTCCAGTACCCTTCCCAGCCTCTGGTAACCATCCCTCTACTCTTTGTCCATGAGTTCAATTGATTTGATTTTTAGATCCCACAGATAAGTGAGAACATGTGATGTTTGTCTTTCTGTGCCTGGCTTATTTCACTTCACATAATGATCTCCAGTTCCATCCATGTTGTTGCCAATGACTGGATCCCATTCTTTTTTATGACTGAATAGTATTCCATTGTGTATATGTACCACATTTTCTTTATCCATTCATCTATCGATGGACACTTAGGTTGCTTCCAAATCTTAGCTACTGTAAACAGTGTTGCAACAAACATAGGAGTGCAGACATCTCTTCTATATACCGATTTCCTTTCTTTTGGATTCATACCCAATGGCAGGGTTGCTGGATCACATAGTAGCTCAATTTTTAGTTTTTTGAGGAACTCCCAAACTGTTCTCCATAGTGGTTGCGCTAATTTACATTCCCACTAACAGTGTACAAGGGTTCCCTTTTCTCCATATTCTTGTCAGCATTTCTTATTGCCTGTCTTTTGTAGTAAGCCATTTTAACTGGGAAGAGATGATATCTTACTGTGGTTTTGATTTGCATTTCTCTGGTGATCTCAGTGATGTTGAACACCATTTCATATGCCCATTTGCCATTTGTATTTCTTGGTTCCTTGTAGTAGTTTCATAGTTCGAGGTCTTAGATTCATGTCTTTAATCCGTTTTGATTTGATTTTTGTATATGGTGAGACCTAGGGGTCTAGTTTCATTCTTTTGCACGCGGATATCCAGTTTTCCCAGCATCATTTATTGAACAGACTGTCTTTTCCCAGTGTTTGTTCTTGGCATCCGTCAAAACTGAGTTCACTGTAGGTGTGTGGATTTGTTTCTTGGTTTTCTATTCTGTTCTATTGGTCTATGCGTCTGTTTTTAGTTTCCTCAAATTTTGGATTCAAATTGTGACTCCTATTTAACTAAGGAATGATGTACAATTCTCAGCGTGAATCCAGTACATTTTACTGATATACTGAAAGTACTAAAAATAAAATTCTTTTTACTAATGGATGGTCTTTATTTCAGCTTATTATATATAGTAGAAAAAATATGAAAAAAATTTCAAAGTAGAGGCCATTCTTTTCCCAGAAAAATCACAAATTGCTGAGGATTTGGGCGCCAGCTCTGCTTTCTAAACTTTCACACGCCATGAACATTCCAGTAAGGTAGCTAACAGCTATACGTAGCTATTGAGCACGTGGAATGGACCTAGTACAAATTGAGATTATCTCTAAGTGTAAAACACACATTAGATTTCAAAGTCTTCGTATAAAAAATGAATATGTAAAATATTAATTTTTACATTAATTATATATTGGGATCTTAATGGTTTGCATATATATTGGTTTAAAATATATTATCAAAATTAATTTTACCTGTTTCTTTTTACTTTTGTAAATGTAGCTATTAAAAACTTTTAAATGATAAATGTGGCTCACATTATATTTCTATGGAATGGCACTGGTCCACACAGCCTTAGTAAATCCTTTCTTCTTTTCTTTTCTTTTCTTCTCTTTTCTTTTCTTTCATATAGAGACAAGGTTTCCCTCTGTTGTCCAGGCTGGTCTCAAACTCCTGCCCTCAAGCGATCCTCCTGCCTCGCCTCCCAAAATGTTGGAATTATAGGCATGAGCCACTGCACCTGCCCAGTGAGTCCTTTCTGATACAGCCCTTAATGCTTCCAACTAAGTACCAGTCATCATTTTCCTTCATTTCGTGGGTATGGGGACAAAGAACTGCCAGATCTGCCAGTCTTACCTTAAAAATCGGTCCATAGCCAAAAAGATGGTCTTACTTCACTTTTTTTTTTTTTTTCTCTTTTTTGAGACGGAGTCTCGCTCTGTTGCCCAGGCTGGAGTGCGGTGGCTGGATCTCGGCTCACTGCAAGCTCCGCCTCCCGGGTTCCCGCCATTCTCCTGCCTCAGCCTCCCGAGTAGCTGGGACTACAGCCGCCCGCCACCTCGCCCGGCTAGTTTTTTGTATTTTTTAGTAGAGACGGGGTTTCACCGTGTTAGCCAGGATGGTCTCGATCTCCTGACCTCGTGATCCGCCCATCTCGGCCTCCCAAAGTGCTGGGATTACAGGCTTGAGCCACCGCGCCCGGCCGGTCTTACTTCATTTGGACTACCTTTACTATGCTTAGGACAAGGTGTTAGTTATTTTCAGTACCCAAAATAAGGCTTTTCGGAATTTGTTCATACTTTTTTTTTTGAGACGGAGTCTGGCTCTGTCGCCCAGGCTGGAGTGCAGTGGTGCGATCTCGGCTCACTGCAAGCTCCGCCTCCCGGGTTCAAGCGATTCTCCTGCCTCAGCCTCCGGAGTAGCTGGGACTACAGGCGCCCGCCACCACACCCGGCTAATTTTTTATACTTTTAGTGGAGACAGGGTTTCACTGTGTTAGCCAGGATGGTCTCGATCTCACCTTGTTAGTCAGGATGGTCTCAATCTCCTGACCTGGTGATCCGTCTGCGTCGTCCTCCCAAAGTGCTGGGATTACAGGCGTGAGGCACCAAGCCCAGCCACTTTTCTTTTTTTCTTTTTTTTTTTTTTTTTAAGAGATGCAATCTAGCTCTCTCACCCAGGCTGGAGGGTAGTGGTGCTATCTCGGCTCACTGCAACTTCTGTCTGTCTCCCAGGCTCAAACAATTCTCTCCTGCCTCAGCCTCCCAAGTAGCTGGGATTACAGGCATACACCACCATGCCCGGCTGATTTTTGTATTTTAGTAGAGACAGGGTTTCACCATGTTGCCCAGGCTGATCTTGAACTTCTGACCTCAGGTGATTTGCCCACCTAGGCCTCCCAAAGTCCTGGGTTTACAGGCATGAGCCACTGCCCCCGGCCTTGTTCATACTTTTAATTTCATTTAACTTGATTTGGGGGCACAAAGTTCAGTGGGATGGGAAAGAGAGTAGAGAAGGGGAAAAGACATGGATACCTCGCCCATTTAAATACACTAGGAAATTAATTTTAAATCATCAGATTACCGAGGACTACTTAGATGCTAACATAATTTAGGTAAAGGTGGATGATAGAGGAAAAGATTCCCCAGGGTAATTACTTGGTTACTCACATATTCACCATGATTCACCAAATCCCACAGTAATTACACTCCTTCTCTTGGGCGTGTTCCTAACAAGAATCTATTAATTTGACTAAACATCAGATCCACGTCTTCCAGGGCACACTGTCAGGGGCACCACACAGAGGTAGCGGCCTCCTGTTTGGCGCTGCTGTCTCTTGCCCATGCTCTATTATGAAGGGTTGTGGGGGAGACAGAGGACAAAGAAGACACTGGAGAGGATTTTCCAATGACAGCCTAGGAAGGGATTTCCCTTTCTGCAGGAGGAAGTGGGCAGAGTCTCTTAAGAAATCATCTTCCTGAAGTCCAAAATCCCTGGGAGTTTGAAACACACTTGACCCCGTGAGTTTCAGATACAGGGTTGGAACCTTGCCTGTGGGCTGCCACAGCTTGGGAGGCAAGGCAAGGAACTGGGCTCTTCATCTACTCACTTATGCTGCTCTGAGCCACTTTCCCAAAGGTTACCTTTTCCCTTCTGTGCTTTATTTGCTTATTCACACAATCATGCCCTAACTCGAAGACAACTCAGTGGGTGCTGTAATGGTTGCCAGGTATGTTTCAGATATCCTAGGATAACGCATACTGCCTCTCTGTGATGTGGGCCAGTCTTTGCAAGTCTATGTACAATTATAGTAATTAGATTTACCTTCTCCAAATCTACTAACACAGAAAGAAGATATGTAGAATCTTTTTAGTATAACTGTAAAGAGAAAATGAATTCCATGAATTATGAAAAGAGAGTAGTATGTGTGAAGATGTGTTTATGTTTAAGATTATAACTTATTTTGAGAAACTGTGCAACATTCTAAGGTATTAAGAAAGTCTGATTGTCCTCAAATTTCCTACTAAGAATTATCGTTTTAATTCATTTTCCTGAAAGATTTCAAGGATCTGGGTAGAAATTGGCAACTAAAAATGTAATTAGATGTGATTTACCGTAACTAGGACGTTAAAAAAAAAAACTACACTATTTCCTTAACACTTCTAATTATCTGGCTTTGGTGAGAGCGTTTATGATTTCTTTCTTGGAAACCTTTCCTTAGTAACTATTCACGTACCATTCCAGATGGATGTTTCATATTTGTTACTGCTTACTGCCCTTTGGACCTAAATTTCATTTTGCATAAAGCTAGCAGATGAGAAAACTAATGAAAAGGATGTATAATTTCCTGTCTCTTAGAAAAATCCCATTCCTTTTCTTCTGAGAGTGAGTGAAATATGTAACTCTATATATAGTTTTCAATATGCAGTAATTATATTCAAATGTCTTTCAAATTAGTATTTTCTTCTGAGTACTATTGCTTTCGTATAAGTTCAGAACTCTAGTATAGCCAGCCTACGTGATACACAAGCCGTCATGTACTTTCCAAATCTTGCATACCACACAGAATTTCTGCATACCAGTCTGTTTGGGACACCCTCATTCCTTCTGCCCCCATGGGACCATCTGAGTCATGACTTGAAAATCCAGATGAGGTTCCCTCATGCTCAGGGTCCCTTGAAAATGCCACGTTCCCCGAAGAAGGGGACACCTGAAGCTACCGCTCCACTTTCAATGGCCAATGACTGTATCCCATTGCTTGGTGTGTTGAGAGTCACTTTTCTGAAGGTTCCTTGACTTTGTGACAGGTCTGTCTCACTTTCCCCTTTGAGCTTCCACCTGCAGCTTGAGTTTTCCACTGCTTCCGTCTCCATCAGCGCTTCTTCCTCCAGCAGTAGATCTGGGAGCAGCTTCAAGAAAAGGTTCATCAGACATTCTCTTCTAACACTTAAACCATCTCACACCATCAGACGGGTTTCTGGATAATGAGCTTTTAATTGGCTCATATGTTTTTGAAAATGTCATCTTTTTGCCATTCAATTTGATTCTCTTACCACATTCTTCTTTTGGGAGTGAATTCAAATGAGGGCTGGTTTAATTGAGTCATCTATCCTAAACCTCCATGAACGACCAGAAAAAAGGTACTCCATGAATAAATAATTTGTTCATGATGTGTGAGACCCACGTGCTTTTTTGTTTTGTTATTGTAATACTGTTGTTTTGGTTCTGTTTATTTCTTTTATTTTCTTCTTCTTCTTTTTTTTTTTTTTTTTTTTTTGAGACAGAGTCTCATGCTGTTGTCCAGGCTGGAGTACAGTGGCATGATCTTTGCTCACTGTAACCTCCACCTCCTGGGTTCAAGTGCTTCTCCTGCCTCAGCCTCCCAAGTAGCTGGGATTACAGGCATGGGCCACCACACCTGGCTAATTTTTGTATTTTTCGTAGGGACGGGGGTTTTGCCATGTTGCCAGGCTGGTCTCGAACTCCTGATCTTGGGTGATCCACCCGCCTCGACCTCCCAAAGTGCTGGGATTACAGGAGTGAGCCACCGCACCCAGCCTGTTTCCTTCTTTCTATTAGCTAGTTTTATTTGTGGCTGAGCTTTACAAGAACATATGAAAAAAGTTCTGCCTTAACACAGGCACCCTTAAACTGGCCTATCTATACTTTCTTGTGGGTTTTCTTCTGCCACAACAACATTGTGTTCATTCAGCTTGAACAATTGCAATTGCAAACATGGAGCATGTCAGCCATCGCCCGGGGAGCGCAGGGTCCCAAGAACTCAGCTCGACTCTGCTTATCTGAGAGGCCCACTCAGTCTGGCAACAGCAATCCTCTGCGCATTCCTCCTCGACAGAAATCAGCAGTACAGGTTCCTTTATCCATTTATTTTTCTGGATCACAAAGTTGTCTCTAAAGCTCCAAATAATAATTTCTGGAGGATACCTTTTTATGTGATGATGTTTAATTGGGATATAATTCATATAACATGAAATTCACCATTTTAAAGTGGTTTTTAGTATGGTCAGTTGTTTTTAGTATATTTGCAGTGTTGTACAATCATCACCACCATATAATTCCAGAACATTTCCACCATTCCAAAAAGAACCTCTGCATACCTGTGAGCAGTCATTTTCCATTCCCTGCTTCCCCCATCCCCCGGAAGCCTCTAGTTTACTTTCTGTCTATGTGGATTGCATATTCTGGATATTTCATATAAATAGAATCATACAATACGTCGTCTTTTGTGTCTTTTTTTCCACTTAGGTAATGTTTTCAAAATTTATCTATGTTGTAGCATGAATCAGTACTTCATTCCTACATGAATAATATTCCATTTATGGCTGGATAGTATTTCATTTATACATATACTATATTTTATTTATCCATTCCCAAGTTGATAGCCATTTGAATTCTTTTTGTTTTTGTTTTTGTTTTTGTTATTTTGAACTAATGCTGCTATGAACATTTGTGTACAAGTTTCTGTGTGAACATATGTTTTCAATTCTCTCATCTATGTGCCTAGAAGTGGGATTGCTGGGTCACATGGTAACTCTAGTTTCGCTTTTTGAGCAAATGTCAGTCTGTTTTCCACAGCACTACCATTTCAAAATCCCAGCAAGAATGTATGAGCGTTTCAACTTCACGGCACCACTTGTCATTATTTCTCTTTTTAATCATAAGTGTGCAGCAGAATTTTCCATGATGTCATTGTTTTATCAGCTCATGGAATGTGTACTTGTGAATTCGTACGTTTCACAACATTCTCAGACTTAATTTATAACATATCTACATCTAATATACATACGTATCTCATATATCTAGCTAGCTTGTGAGCTCTCACATAAACAAAAGCCAGAATTGCTTAGGGATTCTCAGTAATTTTTGTTTTTAGAGTATAAAGGGGTCCTTAGACCAAAAAGTAAAAAATACGCTGGTCTAAAGAGTAGAGTAGGGGTCTCCTACTCTAACCCAACTTAGACTACGTGACACAGAGCAGCGCTTTCCCTGGGAAAAGTAGTTTTTAGAAACAAAGCAAGTTTGTTTTTTTTTTTGTTTTTTTTTGTTTTTTTTTTTGAGACGTGGTCTCTCTCTGTCGCTAGGCTGGAGTGCAGTGTCACGATCTCGGCTCACTGCAACCTCTGCCTCCCAGGTTCAAGCGATTCTCCTGCCTCGGCCCCTCGAGTAGCTGGGACTACAGGCATGCTCCACCACACCCAGTTAATTTTTGTATTTTTAGTAGAGACAGGGTTTCACCATGTTGGCCAGGATGGTCTTGATCTCCCGACTTCGTGATCCGCCCGCCTCAGCCTCACAAAGTGCTGGGATTATGGGCGTGAGCCACCGCACCCGGCCACAGAAATAAAGCAAGTTTTAAGTTTTATTTCAGTGACAGTCTGGCACAAAGTGACAGTGACTATGTAGAACAGGCCCCTTCCCACCCCTCTGACTTATTAAATAGTTCTAAGATTGCAGGAGAGAGAGACTAGGAGGAGGAATAAAATTAGAAGTAGTGGCTGGGCGCGGTGGCTCACGCCTGTATCCCAGCAGTTTGGGAGGCCAAGGCCAGTGGATCACCTGAGGTCTGGAGTTCAAGAGCAGCCTGACCGACATGGAGAAACCCCGTTTCTACTAAAAATACAGAATTACCCGGGCATAGTGGCACACGCCTGTAATCCCAGCTACTCGGGAGGCTAAGGCAGGAGAATTGCTTGAACCAGGCAGGTGGAGGTTGCAGTGAGCCGAGATAATGCCACTGCACTACTGCATTCCAGCCTGGTGACAGAGCCAGACTCTGTCTTAAAAAAAAAAAAAAAAAAGAGGTAGTGTATGGACCATGTGCTCTGCCCCCATCTCCATCCTCCAGAAGAAGTTGGGAGTGCCCAGTGAAATCTTTTTTAAAATTTGAGGATCTGAAGGAGAGAAGACCTGGATTATAGCCTAGGGTGACAAATAGGCAGCCTTGAGAGAATGCTTACCCCTGTTCCATGCCATTCTGCTGTAGAAATGATGACAACGTATATACTCCTCAAGACGTCACCTCATTCAACCCCATAGCTCCAAACTGTGTCTGATATACCAGCAACTACCAAGTGCTATCTTGCTGCAGGCCAGACTTCCCTTCACAGTTTTAGACTAAAATATCCAACTGCCCACTCAACATGTCCATTCAGGTCTTTCACAAGCATCTCAATTTCAACATGTTGAAAACCTAATTTATAATTTTCCCCATGCAAACAGTTCCCTTGTTCACTTAATTGACTTTTATTTTTACAGCAGTTTTTGGTTTACAGAAAAACTGAGCAGAAAGTACAGACAGTTCCTATTTACCCTCCCCAATCCATATACAGCTTCTCTTACTGTTAGCATTTGGCATTAGTGTGGTACATTTGTTACAACCGATGAACCAATATTGACACGATATTATTAACTCAAGTCCATAATTTACATCAGGATTCACTCTTTATGTTGTACAATTCTAAGAGCTTTGGCAAATGTGTAATGACATTTGCTTATCAGCAGTTTGTTTATCTTCTTTGGAGATTATAGTATTATGCAGCATAGTTTCACTGCCCTAAAAATTCCCCACTCATTCAACTCCCTTCCCACACTCCACCAATCTCTGGCAACCACTGATCATTTTACTGTCTCTATAGTTTTGCCTTTTCCAGAATATCTTGTAGTTGGAATCATACAGCATATAGCCTTTCCAAACTGGCTTATTTTGCTCAACAATATGCTTTGAAGGTTTCTCTATGTCTTTTTGTGAATTGCTTGACAGCTCATTTCTTGTTGTTGAATAATATTCCATTGTATGAACAAACCACAGTTTGTTTATCCATTCACCTATCGAAAGACATCTTTCTGCTTCCATGTTTTGGCAATTATGAATAAAGCTGCTATAAACATTCATGAGCAGGTGTCTTAGTCTGCTTTTGCTGCTGTAACAGAATACCTGACACTGCGTAATTTATAACAAACAAGTGTATTGGCTCACAGCTCTGGAGGCTGGGAAGTCCAATATCAAGGTGACAGTATCTTGCAAGGACCTTCTTGCTGCATCATTATATGGTGGAAGACATCAGATGGTGGAAGGGCAAAGAGAGGGCAAGAGAGAGAGAGAGAGACAAAGGGGGGCAAACTCATCCTTCTATAAAGAACCCACTTCTGTAAGAACAAACCCATTCCAAAAATAACCACATTAATCCATTCATGAGGCCCTCATGGCCTAATGACCTCTTACAGGTCCCACCTGTTAATACTGTTACAATGGCAATTACATTTCAACATGAGTTTGGGAAGGAACAAACATTCAAACCATAGCAGCAGGTTTTTGTATGGACATAAGTTTTCAACTCATTTGGATAAATAGCAAAGAATGTGATTGCCGGATCATATGGTAAGACTATGTTTAGCTTTGTAAAAAACTGTCAAAATATCTTGTAAAGTGGCTGTACCATTTTGTATTCCCACCAGCAATGAATGAGAGTTCCTGTTGCTACACATCCTCACCAGCATTTGGTGTTGTCAGTATTTTGGATTTTAACCATTCTAATAGGTATATAGTTTGTTTTAATTTGCAATTCCCTGATGACATGACATTGAGCATCTTTTCACATGCCATGTGCCATCTGTAAATCTTCCTTAATGAGTGGCTGTTTAGATCATTTACTCATTTTTAATTAAATAGTTTGGGTTCTTATTGTTAAGTTTTAAGGCTTTTGTAAAATTTTGGATACAAGTTCTTTATTAGATATATGTTTTACAAACGCTTTCTTTCAGTATGTGGCTTGTCTTTTCATTCCCTTAACAGTATCTGTCACAGAAAACAAGTTTTAATTTTAATCACCAATGCAAGGCTACTTAGTTTTTCTCGTATGTTATCTTCTAGAAGTTTTATAATTTTACGGCTTAGGTTCTGTGGTTTCATAGTTAGGCCTATGATCAATTTTGAGTTAATTTTTATAAAGAGGGTAAAGTCTTTGTCTAGATTTGCTTTTTGTTTTTTCTTTGTGCATGTGAACGCCCAATTATTTTAGCACTATTTGTTGAAAAACTATACTCTTTTCATTGAATTGCCTTTGCTCCTTTGTCAAAGATCAGTTAAATATATTTATGTGGGTCTATTTCTGGGCTCTCCATTGTGTTCTATTGATCTGTTCATCTACTCATTTGCCAACACCACATTGTCTTGATTAATGTAGCTTTATAATCAATTTGGGCTGTGTCAGTCCTCCAACTTTGATTTTCTTCTTCAATACTGAGTTGGCTATTCTGGGTCTTTTGCCTCTCCATATAAACTTTAGAATTAGTTTGCCAATATCTTCAAAATAACTTTCTGAGATTATGATTGAGATTGCATTGAATCTGTAGAACATGTTGGAAATAAATTATATCTTCACAATGTTGAGTCTTACTATCCAGGAACATGGACTATCTCTCTATTTATTTAGATATTTTTTATTTCTTTAATCAGAATTTTGTTGCTTTCCCCATATAGATCTTGTACATATTTTGTTAGATTTACATATGCCTAAGTATTTCCTTTTTTGGTGCTAATGTAAATGGTGGTGTGTTATAAAATTCAAGTTCCAATTGCTCATTGCTAGTATATAGAAAGGCAACTAATTTTTGTGTATTAGCCTTGTATCTTGTACTCTTGATGTAATTACTTATTAGTTCTAAGAGGTTTTATTTGTTCTTTGGAATTTTCTGCATATTCTTAGTTAAATTTGTATTTCAGATAAACAACAAAGTTTTCTTTTCTTAGTATAGCATGTACCAAATAGTGTATCATACATACTCATATTTTAAAACAATGTTGCTTCTTTGAAATTCAAAATTAACTGGGTGCCTTGATTTTTATTCATTAAATATGGCAACTCTATTTCTCATCTCACCAAGCTCATTTCTGCCTCAAATAGTTTCATCAATTAGTACCTCTTCCTGGAACATTCTTTTTCCTATTCTGCATGGTTGGCTGCTTCTTGTTGTTCAAAATTAAATTTAAATGTTATCTCCTCAGATGAGCTTCCCTAACCCAATCCAAAGTGACCTCCCAGTCCTTCTTTCTTACATCTGCCTATTTTAATGCTTTGCAACGGCAGTCATCCCTTAACAATTTATTGACTGATTGATCAATTGTTTGATGATCTGCCCCCTCCTCTCACCAGTTTGTCTCACTAACATGCATTTTCTTGCTTGGCACTCTCCTCTCAACACTTAGAACACCTGGCACATAGTAGGTACTGAACAAACACTTGTTGAATTAATGATTGAATGAACTTAAACCACCAGGCTTAGTAATCCTTTAACCCTTCCCTCTTCTCCTTTTTTTTTTTTTTTTTTTTTTTTTTGAGACAGAGTCTTGCTCTGTCGCCCAGGCTGGAGTGCAGTGGGGCGATCTCGGCTCACTGCAAGCTCCGCCTCCCGAGTTCACACCATTCTCCGGCCTCAGTCTCCCGAGTGGCTGGGACTACAGGCGCCCGCCACAATGCCCGGCTAATTTTTTGTATTTTTAGTGGAGAAGGGGTTTCACCATGTTAGCCAGGATGGTCTCAATCTCCTGACCTCGTGATCCACCTGCCTGGGCCTCCCAAAGTGCTGGGATTACAGGCTTGAGTCACTGTGCCCGGCCCTTAATGTTTATGTCTAATTAATCACAAGTCGTGTCCCCAAATCCCACCAAATATATCTTAAACCCATCCTCTTCTCAGGTTTCCAGTGTCAGTCCTCGGATCAGGGAGGAACTACGACACCTTCTAGCATCCTGAAGACAGTACTGACTCATACTCCCACCCAGCAGATTCTCATTGTCTGTCTTTTCCATTACTCTAAGCTCCACCAAGCAGGGACAGTGTCTGAATGCTACTGTATCCTCTCTGTCGCGCACAGAGACTGATGCAGAGTCAGTATTCACTAGGTGTTAGCTATGATTATTTTACAATAGTTACAATAAGCATTTATTAGAAACCCATTTGATTTCACTGAAAGATGCATACTGATTAGAAAGAAATGTAATCTTACCAATGACAAAACACTGCAGATATTCCTGAAATCCTGTTTCCTTGCAAACTCAGTTACCTAAAATGAGCAGTTCTCGAATGTTTTGGTTTCAGGACCCGTTAACGCTCTTAAAAATCATTGAGGGTGCCAAAGAACTTGTTTATGTAGATTATAACTACCAATATTCACTGTATTAGAAATTAAAACTGGGCCAGGCGTGGTGGCTCATGCCTGTAATTCCAGCACTTGGGAGGCCGAGGTGGGCGAATCACCTGAGGTCAAGATTTCGAGACCAGCCTGGCCAACATGGTAAAACCCCGTCTCTACTAAAATTACAAAAATTAGCCAGACGTGGTGGCGGGTGCCTATAATCTCAGCTACTCGGAAGGCTGAGGCAAAAGAATTGTTTGAACTCGGGAGGTGGTGGTTGCAGTGAGCTGAGACTATGCCATTGAACTCCAGCCTGGACAACAAGAGCAAAACTCCATCTGAAAAAAAAAAAAAAAAAGAAAAGAAAAAAGAGGGCCGGGCGCGGTGGCTCAAGCCTGTAATCCCAGCACTTTGGGAGGCCGAGACGGGTGGATCACGAGGTCAGGAGATCGAGACCATCCTGGCTAACCCGGTGAAACCCCGTCTCTACTAAAAAATACAAAAAACTAGCCGGGCGAGGTGGCGGGCGCCTGTAATCCCAGCTACTCGGGAGGCTGAGGCAGGAGAATGGCGTAAACCCAGGAGGCGGAGCTTGCAGTGAGCTGAGATCCGGCCACAGCACTCCAGCCTGGGCGACAGAGCGAGACTCCGTCTCAAAAAAAAAAAAAAAAAAAAAAAAAAAAAAAAAAAGAAAAAAGAAATTAAAACTGAAAAAATTTTACAATCTTAGTTTATTTAAAAGCTATAATAACGAACCCATTACATGTTAACACAGGCAACATATTTCATAAAGAATAACTGTATTTTGCAAAACAAAAAATATACTAAGAAGATAGGCATTGTTTTGCATATTAGCAAATTTCTTTAGTGTCGGGCCTAATACAGGAATAGTTGAATTATGATATCAGCTTCTGCACACATTCTGTTATGTACAACACACCGTTTTTGCCAAGGTATGTTTTTAAAAAATTGAGCCTCATACTCATATGAATAGCCTTTTCAGATAATTGGGAATATTCTTTTTTAATTTTATACCAAAGCTGAACAAGTGGTACTTTTGTAAAGTAACTTGCAAAATCTGAAATCATATCAATAAACTTTCTAAATCTTTCTCTTTTTTTCTTTTTTCTTTTTCTTTTCTTTTCTTTTCTTTTTTTTTTTTTTTTGAGCAGCAGCAATATTTATCGTGAAGAGCGAAAGAACAAAGCTTCCACAGCGTGAAAGGGGATCTGAGCGGGTTGCCTCTAAATCTCTTTACAATGAAACCCATCGGTACATCTTGTACCTTGAGTAGCTCTTTTATCCATTCATAATTTTGTTTCATCATTTGCCATTTAGAAAATATTTGTTTGCTACATTACAGAAACATTTCTACATGTTGACACATTTCATTACATAACATTGAAAAATCTCATTAGTCCACATCACTGCTGATTTCATCCAAAAAGTTTCATGTATGGAAACTATCAAACGCACGGTGGCAGATACTAGCTTCCTAACATGCTAATTTTTACTTGAAACCTCAAATATTATTATTGGCAACAAATATTGTCCATTGGTGTGCTCTAAGTGATCTGCTTGACTCACTTTGCTCATTTTTGAGAAACTATCTGTGAAATATTCAAGTCTAAATAAGCATAATTTGTATGTGAGTCATTTGTTTCAAGTAAAAATAGTGCTCCATTTTAAGAAGTGGCATGTTTACCTTGCAACCTAAATAATCATACAAGTACTTCTCCTTGAGAATCAAACAAGTACATTTTTGGTAGGCAGCAGAACTTTATGTGTATTTTCCCCTTTGTCCCACAGAATATTAAAGATATGTGCTCAAGGGGTTGATTTAATAAAATTAATAATTCTTATTGCTTTATTAAGTAAATTTTATTTTTTGAGATGGAGTTTCACCCTTGTTGCCCAGGCTAGAGTGCAATGGTGCAATCTCTGCCTCCTGGGTTCAAGTGATTCTCCTGCTCAGCCTCCTAAGTAGCTGGGATTAAAGGCATGTGACACCATGCCTGGCTAATTTATTTTTTGCATTTGGTAGACACGGGGTTTCACCATGTTGGCCAGGCTGGTCTCGAACTTTTGACCTCAGATGATCCACCCACTTCGGCCTCCCAAAGTGCTGGGATTACAGGCATGAGCCACCTCGCCTGGCCAAGTACATTCTTAAGTAAAATTAGCATTTCTTTTGTTAAAAGTGCATGGTAGTGAGGAATAGTACAACAACTAATACGGTTTGGTGCCATATCATAGTTCAATGTGCCGGTAGTTTAACACCATTATTGCTTTTGCACCGTTAGTGCCATGATCAACACAGCAAAAAAGGGCAAATAATGTCTTAGTATTATTATGAAAATAGTTCTGATCTTACGGGATCCTCTGAAAGGAACTTGGAGATTCCACAGAAGTCTATAAACTGTGTTTTGAGAACCACTGAACTGAAAGTCTATACATTGATAGACTTTTGATGTACATTCAATTCCTTCAGAGGCTCTAGATAAGTCCATCACACTTTGGAAGTAAGAAGTAAGCTTTGTACATTCTTTTTTTCATGGCCAAAAACTCTAGCCTAGTGCTTAACACACTGTTTCAACTCTCCCACAGTATTCAAAACAAGAAAGATTTGATGGTCCATTCTGAGTCACTGATCACATTTGGCAATAGGATTGAGTTCCAGATCCTGTACATTGAGAGGGGTCGTACCAAACCAGAAACCATGATGCACAAGAAATGAGTAAAGATACAGAAAGAGTTTGTCCCAGGGAAGAGAAAATGAACGAAAATGAATAACTATTTTCAACTGATATATGAGTTGTCATATGTAAGAGACAATGAACTCAGCCTGTGTGGCTCCAGAGGGCAAGATATCATAATGACTAATAAGTTGATGTTATAAGGAGGTACATTCTTACTCAATCAAATAACTTCCTAATAATTAGGGTTACTAAAGAAGAACAAGCTAGTTCATGAGGTCACTGGTTCCTGCCATTACAAGGCTATAAGCTGAACTCAAGTGACCACCAAACACCAAACAGGACATCCTTGGGTAGGGACCAAGTGTAAGCTTGGGAGTGGTGAGTGAGCTTCCAGTAAGCAGTTATCAACAAGGCTGACCACTCACACTCTGACGTCACTATCTCGAGGTGAAATCAATGCCTAACTAAAGGCATGTATGCAATTATTGGGATAATTCGTGTACCACACAGCAGACATACTGGATGAAAGGCCTGCCATAATCCAGTATGACCTCATCTTAACTAATTGCACTATCTCCCATAAGGCCACAAAACAGGGGCTAGGACTTGAAAACATCTTTTGTGGGGGACACAATTCAACCCGTAACCGTTACTAATGAAGAATAGGTTCTAGTGAGATTCCTTATTATATCCTACTTAATAATACCTTATTATATCTGTTTCTCTTTTATTTAAATTACAGAAAAGCCTAGGCAACATTGCCTACATTCCCTTTCCCTCTTACCCTTCCCCATTCAATATGATTTTTAGAGTCTGGATGTAATCATTGCATAGTAATTGGATTCCTAATACTACCTAGCAAAGTGCTTCCAATGTGGACACTAGAATTGAGGTAGTGTGTAGGCTCTGTGACCAGATGCATCTATATTCAAATTCTAGATCAAAATTTGGGTTGGGAGACTTAGATTGGAGAAGACTTGGGTTTATGAAATTTGGGTAAGCCTTTCATTCTCTCTGAGATCACTACAATATTAGAAAGGGAAGATGGTAAGAGTGGCTATGTCACTGGGTTGTTAGGAAGTCAAGCGAGAGAATGATGGACTTGAGGCTCAAGTTTTGCGAACTCAAAAACAGGTTCCAACTTAGACTCAAGCCCACACATGTGTTTAGTTTTTGTGTCTATTCTTGGCCCGCACAGAGCTTTAACATGTTTTACTTGCTTGTTAACCTTTTCAAAAGAGAGATTTTGTAGGAAAACCTGGGTTTCCAGCTTCTTACTTGCCTGTTAACCTTTTCAAAAGTGAGATTTTGTAGGAAAACCTGGATTTCCAGCTTCTCTTGGTAGGCCTGTACTGACATTCCTGGAAGCACAACCAGCAGGCCTATGATCTGTGGTGGGGACCAGGAGACAGCTGCCATTGATCACTGGACCTGCTTCTCCATTTCATTACGCTGGAATTTTTCTTGTGATGGGACCAAGAAAAGAATGAAACTTTTCTTGGGTTCAGGATTCTATCACAAGTTAAAAAACAAAAGCTATACTGAGAGGCTCACATGACTCAGGATAAACAAGAGGAAGCGTATTTCTTTACAGAAGCTAAGAATATTCTTACATTAGGATTCAAATAAAGTCTATCTGTGTTCAAAGCATATGTCCTAGGATGCTTTTATAGAACAAATTCAGCCTGAATAATTGTGATTCTTACTCTAATATGTTATACAACGTTAGCAAGTATTATGTCAGCATCTCCTTAGCTGTTATTTATTTCTCTTCCTCTCTTCTGTTTAGCAGTGTATGAATTGCTTTTATGTTCATTAAATTTCTCTGTGATCTTAGAGCACTCTATCCTATAATTTTGCAGTATTATCTAATAAGTTCCAAGTATCTCCAATCTAAGTATGAATTGCTTATTTTTATCTCCCCATATTTGCAGGCTTATATTTAAATCCATATTAAAATGCTTAACACTGGTAGTGGTTTTTAAAATTTCATAATTGGAACCTCATCAGTGAGCCCAAGGCAACATTTCCCAAACATCAAACGCCCTGACAGAAACCAAAAGATGTGGTCGCTCTCAAGATGCATGGTGTCACGTAAACACACGAAAGATGTGCTGAGTGCTTCGTTTTCATCCAGATGTCTTGGCATCCTGCAGACAGAGCCTTGAAGGAACTGAATGTTGGGTCATAGCTAGTATGTCCACCATCTGCTGCGGGACACCACTCGTGCAAGATTTGAAAATAGACGCACAGCATAAGATCGATTATAATGTCTGGAAGCCAGCCAGTCCGCATTTCCTCCTGGAAGACACCACCGTTGGCTTTTCTAGCTTCCTCTGAGGTCAAAAACATTCTAACTTCATTTAATGGCATCCATATGTGTCCAAACACCCAGGCTACAAACTGAGAGTTACCTTTGGGTTGCTATTCTCCTTTACCTTCCTCATTAATTTAGCTACCAAGTTTCATGAATTCTACTCTATGATGTCTGTGGAATTTGCATCATTTTCTCCATCCTCATAGTCAAATATCAATGCAAATAATTTTTTTAACTTTTCATTTTTCTGCCTCCCCTCACACCATGCAGTATTTATGATGTGTATATATTTTTATATTGTATGTATGTATATTATATCTATATTTTCCCCACAGTTTCCTATTGTCTGATAAGGTCCAAAGTTCTTACTATGACACCTTCAGGAGCTGGGCCCTAGTGTAGCCCTTTAATCTCAACTTCCGTCATTTCAGATCCCATTCAGACGTCTCTCATTCATGAATTTCACAAATACTTCTTGAAGACCTACAACATTCCGAGTGCTACTCTAGGTTCTGGTGACGCAGCAGTGAACGAAACGGACAAAAATCTCTACCTTTCTGGAGTTTATACTCCAGGGATGGGTTCTATGTGGCAGATAATAAAATAAACACATAGAATATAGAATGTACATGATAGCGATATGTGATTTGACAAAAATAATAGAGAACAGGATAGGGTGTAAGGGGGAGACTTCCATTTTACGGAGGAGGGTCAGGGATGCATACCAGGAAGGATCATTGCTTAGAGACTGTAGGGGCTGGAACAAGTGAGTTGGGGAGGCTGGATGAAAAGCTAGGCCAGTGTGGATGCAGAGGTAGGCAAGAGGGAGGTGTAGAGGGAGAAAGGTGAATTAGGGAGGGGAGCGCCAGGTCAGGCAAGACCTTGTTGGCCATAGTGAGGACTGGTTTTTACTCAGAGTAGAATGAGGGCTGCTGGAGGGGTGGTTTCAGCTAGAGAATTGCATGATCTGTCTTGCAGTATAAATGGATCACTCTATCTGCTATGCAAACAGATCACACTGTCTGCTACATCAAGGACAGATTGAAGTGGGGCAACCCTACAAGAGATGAGGGGGACTTGGACCACAGTGGAAGCTTCTGAGCTGCTGAGATGTGCTGGGTTCTGGATCCATTCAGTGGAACCAAAAGGATTTGCTGACACCTTGACACCTTGGCTGTCACTGTAGACGGGAGTCAATAGAGCCTCCTAAGCATTTGGTCTGAAGGATGCACTTGCCATGAACGGAGATGAGGAAGGCCATGGGAGGCGCCAATAGGTGCGGGGCATGGAGGAATAAGAAGCTCAATTTGGTATGCATTGAGTGTGAGATACTTATTAGATATCCACATAGAGATGTTAAATAGGCAGTTTGATATATGTATCCTCTACACCTAGGATTTGCAACATTCTTGCTGCATATCTCATTCTTTCATGTCTACATGCCAGTTTATACATTCTCCTTTAAAAGCCGCTTCCTCTTCTTTACGTGCTGCAATGCATTTTCTTATTGGCCTCTATCACTTACTGAAGTGCACTGCAATGATATTTTGTGTGTGTGTGTGTGTGTGTGTGTACGTTTGCATTTTGAGAGAGGGTCTCACTCTGTCTCCAAGGCTGGAGTGCAGTGCACAATCATAGCTCCCTATAGCCTCAAACTCCCAGGCTCAAGCAATCCTTCTGCCTTAGCCTCCTGAGTAGCTGAGACTACAGGCACGTGACACCAAGCCCTGCTAACTTTTTAAATTTTTTGTGAAAAGTCTCACTATGTTGCCTAGGCTGGTCTCGAACTCCTGGCCTCAAGTGATCCTCTTGCCTTGACCTACCAAAGTTGGGATTACAGGCATGAGCCACCATGCTCGGCCTGTAATGGTTATTTACACTTATGTTTTCTGTTACCATACTGCCATGCTAGTAATTCTCAACAAGATGCCTGATACAAATACATAATCAAGAAAAGCTCATTAATAGTTGAAACCTATGGGGGCCATAATCTCCTTCATTCAGTGGTTAGATTTCTTGACATACGTTGCTATGTCTCCTCTTCCATAAAAAGAACTCTTTGGCACATATTGTTTTTATCAATGAGAATAAAATTCTATTTTTGTTGATGTGCTTTTTTTGTATTCCCTTGGGCATGCAATTTATCACGCATGAGTAATATCTGGCATGCAGAGTCTCTAATAGCTTCCTTTTTATTATTAGATCAATGATTGTCTGAATTTCTGAGAAAGGAAATATCTAGGAAGAAAATGCCCCCAAATTCCTTGAAATTGTGCTAAAGAGAAAATATGGAAGTATAGAAACACTAACAGTGAAATCGCTTTGGGGCACTTGAATCCTTATTTATGGAAACTTGGAACAAGTTTAAAAGTGTATTTTCAGCAGCCAGTGACTTAGTAATGATAGTTTGGTTTCTGAATATTGAATGCATTTATTATGTCTTTAATGTCTGACATATGTTAAAAGATGCATTTAGAAGAAAACTAATTTTAACCAACAAATTCTTTCTTCTACCACTCTATTTCTACCAGACCACCAGTTCCTCTCCTGAGCCTAATCCAGTTAATAGCTATTTCTCCATTTTCCAGAGACTAGGCCTTAATATAGACTTATATTTATGTCTATCTTATTTTTACATAAATGGGATTCTACTACATATTTTTCTACTACATTTTTTTCACTTACACATCTTAAGATGTTTAAAAATAATAGTATTTTATAATGGCATGCATGCTCATATACATATCAATATACCTTTTTCTTGTCAACAGCTTCATAATATCCCATCATACAGGCATACCATAATCTAATTAAACAATATCCTACAGTTAGGCACTTATTATTGGACATTTATTGTTGCAACGAAAATGTTTCCATGGGCCAGGCATGGTGGCTTATGCCTATAATCCCAGCACTTTTGAGGCTAAGGCAAAAGGATTGCTTGAATCCAGCAGTTCAGATGAGTCTGGGCACTATTCCTTTAAAAAATGAAAAAAATTAGCAGGCATAGTAGTGCACACCTGTAGTCCCAGCTACCTGAGAGGCTGAGGTAGGAGAACTCCTTGACCCCAGAAGATGAGGCTTCAGCGAGCTATGATCATGCCACTGTACTCCAGCCTGGGTGACATAGCGAGACTCTGTCTAAAAAATAGAAAAGCATATATGCAGTTTGAACAATTTTGTGCATGTAAGCACTTTGTAATCATACACACACACACACACACACGTACGTACTTAATGCTAATATGGCGAGACTTAGATAGGCTCATGCTCTGCATGCTCTGTTGCCTATGCTGAGTACAGTGGTGAGATCTTGGCTCACTGCAACCTCTGCCTCCTGGATTCAAGCGATTCTCCTGCCTCAGTCTCCCAAGTAGCTGGGACTACAGGCGCGAGCCACCACACTCGGTTATTTATTTATTTATTTTGTACTTTTAGTAGAGACAGGGTTTCACCATGTTGACCACGCTGGTCTCAAACTCCTGACCTCAAGTGATCCATCTGCATCGGCCTCTCAAAGTGCTGGGATTATAAGCATGAGCCACCACGCTTGGCCAGTTCAGACTTTCTAAAAATACATTAGCTATTATAATTCCCTACACACGACTAACTCTGAGAAACCCAGTAAAATCCACTGGAGTCCACAAACATATGCTGCACACAATCTAATCAGGACCCAGATTTCTATTATCAAACCTCATTAATGAAGCCATCCACACTCATTGTCAAGATTGCTGCCTGGCCAAAAAGCAACTAGCAGATGTTGAGCTTGCAAAGGTTAACTTAATAGAGTTGAATTTGATTTAAATCCAATCACCGCTTCCACAGCCGCTCTGTGGGCCCAGAAGGAGACTGTAGGAGTGATGTCACGGTGTCACATGGCATGGCTTGATGCTCTGGCATGACTCACACCCATGCTTTGAAAGACTCCATTGTCATTTTGTTCCTGGGTGGAGCGGGATTTGACTCACACACTGACTCAGTCCCCTAGCACACCCTATATCTGCTGTTGGAAATTTTCATTCGGGTCATTAGCTCCATCACACCCTCCTCCCTGGCAAGTAGGTAAAGGTACAGAGACGCCTAATCTACAATGGTCTTTTGCTGTGAGAGCCACACTGCAAAATCCAGCTAATTCTTGGGGTCCCCTATCCTTTCCTCCGCTCTTCCCCAGCCTCCAATCCCATCAAAATTTAGCCATGTTTGTTACTCAGCTCCCTAATGATACTTTAAACGCAAAGGGGCCACATAAGAATAAATCATCAGGCATGGTATGGGCAGTTTTGTGAGTAAACACTTCTGTTAAATTGATGTGCTTAATTGTGGATATATAATTTATTTGTAAATAAATTATGCCAGGGTGGGTACAGTTTAAGTTCTAATCCCTCCTCACCAGGGAGATGAGAGTTTTACAACTTGGGAAGCAGTCTTCAGATTTTGGTTGGGTTCTTCATCATCTGTGAAAGCTTCATGTTTTTCCTTTTGCTTAGAGTCATTTCTTTTTTTTTTTTTTGAGATAGAGTCTCACTCTGTCACCGAGGCTAGAGTGCAGTGGCACCGTGTTGGCTCACTGCAACCTCTGTCTCCTGGGTTCAAGCAATTCTCCTGCCTCAGCCAAGTAGCTGGGATTACAGGTGCCTACCACCACGCCCGGCTAGTTTTTATATTTTTAGTAGAGACAGGGTTTCACCATGTTGGCCAGGTTGGTCTCGAACTCCTGACCTCAGATGATCCACTCACCTCAGCCTCCCAAAATGCTGGGATTACAGGTGTGAAACACCGTGCCCGGCCTTTGCTTACAGAGTCATTTCTTTACATGTTTAGGTTGACATGGTTATGTCTGTTATAAGACAAATTCCTTGCTGCCAATTCTTGGTCTTTTCATGTATTTCTTTGCTTTCTCCTTCCTTTCAAGAGATGCTCCTGCTTCTCCCCAAACATTGCCTTTTATTCCTTGTCTCCTGCGTGGTGCCAGCATCTGCATTAAATCAATGTCCATTTTATGCTTGTTCAGATCTTCCTGTCTCACTAGAGATTTTTCTGCAATTGGCTCTTTTCATTGCGGGAGGGGTGATTTCTCTGCCCTTCAGGAAACTCATTAGTGGGTCAGGAATTACTGGCTCTCAGGTGCAGTCATAATGAAGAAAGTGCTCCCTGACAACACACACACACACACGCACACACACACGTGCACACACATGCACGCATGCATGCACACACGCGCGCACACACACTCATGCACACACATGCTCACATGCACACACATTCACACATGCATGCACACGTGCACGCACACACATGCACACACATGCACACACGCATGCACACACATGCACCAACATGCACACATGCGCGCACACACAAGAACGCACACACATACACGCACGTATGCATGCACAAACACACGCATGCACACACACATGCACGCATGCACACGCACACACAACTGAGCCTCTGTGCTAATTGTCACTTCTGCATTTTAAAAATGACTGGAGCCTGGCAGAAAGGTCCCCTCAGGGCTGGGAGTGGTGGCTCATGCCTGTAATCCCAGCACTCTGGGAGTCTGAGGCGGGTGGATCACCTGAGATCAGGAGTTCGAGACCAGTGTGACCAACATGGTGAAACCCCGTCTCTACTAAAAATGCAAAAATTAGCCAGGCGTGGTGGTGCGCGCCTGTAATCCCAGGTACTTGGGAGGCTGAGGCAGGAGAATTGCTTGAACCCGGGAGGCAGAGGCTGCAGTGAGCTGAGATTGCACCACTACATTCCAGCCTGGGCAACAAAGCAAGACTCTGTTTAAAAAAAAAAAGTCCCCTCAGCATCTTCCCTCTTTTAAATCCTGTCTTGCACACTGGAGTTATACTAAGCTGAGGTTTGGGATGTTGGCAGGTAGAAAGGATGGAGCAGTCGTGCTCCCAGCAGAATATGTGAGGCAGGAGGAAGGCATGTGGATCTCATCATCTGGGTAAAATGTTGTTATAAGGCTGTGATCCTTTTCCTTGGAGTGATGCTTATTTATTCTGAGCCTCGGTTTTTGGTTTTAGCTGCCTTTCCTAAATTTTTCATAAATTGGCCAGTTAGAAGCACAATATGCCATTCACAGGAACCATGTTCTATTCCACCCTCACCCTTTCATTCTATGCTTTGAAGGTACAACTGGTCAGGGAGAACCAATGGCAGACATGTGCTATATTCCAACACACCTTGACTCTTGCTCTCACCTGAAGCTCAGCTTAAGGAAAGATCTTAATAGGAGACAGAAGACCAGGACGCTGGTTTTGATTGTGCCCTTCTCCAGCTGTGTGGCCTTGAGCAGGTGACTTCACCAGTCACGTCTTTCTATTTGTGAAGAGACAGCCCCAGTTGTCTGAAGGCTGAAGCCTCATTCACGCCTCTCAAGGTTCTTTCTCACTACGATATTTATGAACCAAGTAATTATTAGGCTGGTAACAAAAGTAACTGCGGTTTTTGCCATTTACTTTTAATGGCAAAGACCACAGTTTCCTTTGTTAACAACCTGAATTAGTTAATGTATTACTGCCTTCATTGTAGCAAGAAAAAAACAAAAAAGGAAGTTCAAATAAGTGATTTCTCAAGTCTCATGAAGTGAAGAAGATATACTAACGGAAAATCTGCTGTAAGTCAAACGATGTAAGTCAGACCAGATGACCCCCCCCCCACAAGCCCGGACATTTGTTGAGTACATGACTCTTACTTAGAAACAATGGCGTAATAGAAGGGAAATGAGATCGTGTAAAATTTGCTCAGCTTAGTCCTAGGACACAGTAAGACTGCGGTCCCCAACCCCTGGGTCACAGACTAGTACTATTCCGTAGCCTGGTAGGAATTGGACCACACAGCAGGAGCTAAGTGGCGTTGGTGAAGTGAGTAAAGCTTCACCTGTATTTACAGCCACACCCCACTGCTTACATTACTGCCCGAGCTCCGCCTCCTGTGTGATCAGCAGCAGCACTCGATTCTCATAGGAGCACAAACTCCATTGTGAACTGCGCACAAAAGGGATCTAGGTTGCATGCTCCTTATGAGACTCTAATGCCTGATGATCTGTCACTGTCTCACATCACCCCCAGATGGGACTGAGTTGCAGGGAAACAAACTCAAGGCTCCCACTGATTTTCCACTATGGTGGGTGTATAATGATTTCATTATGTATTACAATGTAATAATGGAAATAAAGTACACAACATATGTAATGCAATTGATCATTCTGAAACCACCCCCTCCAACCCGCCCCAGTCCGTGGAAAATCTTTCTTCCATGAAACCAATCTTTGATGCCAAAAATGTTGGGGACCGTTGCAAAAAGGCATGAAGAAATGAACGCCTCTAGTGAAAATAATGATGGCTTCATTGTTATCTTTTTATAGAAAGCACTCCACGGCCAAGCGTGGTGGCTCACCCCTGCAATCCTAGCACTTTGGGAGGCCGAGGTGAGCAGATCACGAGGTTAGGAGATCGAGACCATCCTGGCCAAAATGGTGAAACCCTGTCTCTACAAAAATACAAAAGTTAGCTGGGCATGGTGGCACTTGACTGTAGTCCCAGCTACCTGGGAGGCTGAGGCAGGAGAATCGCTTGAACCAGGGAGTCGGAGGTTGCAGTGAGCTGAGATCGTGCCACTACACTACAGCCTGACAGTAAGAGTGAGACTCTGTCTAAAAAGAAAGAAAGAAAAAAAAAAGCACTTCATATGCTGTATCTAGTCAGGTGTATTATCTATCTATATGGTTTCAATTCAGCAAACAGGCACATACATTTTAATTTAACATTATTTAGTACATCTCCATGAATGATGCCTCATTTTAATTCCACTTAATTGTGGTCTAATTTGACTACAATAGACAAAAACTTAAAAAAATATGCTTACTAGGAGACAGCATGGTCTAATTATAAGAGTATGGACTTTGGGGCCATGTGAAGCTTTTCCTTGCCACAAAAAACGAGAGACTACGGTTTGACATGGTGCATCTTTAGAAACAGGGACACTTTCTGCTATCCTGAGATGTTACTTGTCACACAAAGCTTCAATTTGTACCTAACCTAATCCAGGGTACATCTGTCTTTGGACTGCAAAATCAAGTCTTATCCACAGTGAACTTTCACCTTTATTCCTTCATCAGTTGGTTGCTTTACAATGTAGAAAAAAAAAATGTTAAAGATTTGGCTTGAGGGGTGCCCAAACTCAAAGACACAGAGCTCCAAATTTGATCCTAAACCATCAAAAGCAAGATTCTTTACATTTGGTTGTCTCTCTCAGTGCTTGCAAAATGACCTGCCATCTTTACGCTCACCCAGGTGAGTATTTAAGGCAAGGGAAATCTGACCTTTTAATACATTGGAGCTCCCATTGTATGAGCAAGTGGGCTCTGGAGATGTTTGCGGTCCCAAGTCCATGGTATGGATCCCAGGGGCTGAACTGAGTCCCAGATGCCTGCATGAGTGAAGACCTGCAGTGTCCCCACTCAGCCTTCACCAGAAGCATGCCTCTCTGTTCTGTCTTGTTATAGGATTTCACTGCATTCAGCAGAAACCTTCACCAACTCATCCAATACCCACTAGGCTATTCTTCCAGGGCTGGACCCTGTTTTTTTTAATGGCTCCTCCCTCCTCAATGTCTGCCCTCCACCACCAAACACTGGTCCTTGAGCCAACCCAGATGAGCTCCCTGAATCTGACAGTCACCTGATTCTGAAAGCCACAGCTTCCTCAGTGCCCCAGATGCCCCAAGCAGGGGATCTCTGGGCTAAACCCTTGGACTTGTGCTTCCTGATCCTAACCCCACCTGACAGAGCTGTGTGATCCAGGGTCAGCCACTTCTCCACACATGCCTCGTTGCCTTCTGCCCTCACTCGCCCCACTCTAGGCCCACTGGCCTTCTTCCTAGCTCCACTGGGACCTTTTAAACTTGGTCGTACTTTTGGTCCTTCATGTTAGTTGCGGCCTCTGCTCAATGCACTCTGTCCTCCTAACTACCATGATTTGCTACTTCTTATCATACAGGTCTCAACTTATGTCTTAGTTCACACTGCTATACCAAAAAGACCATAGAGAATTACAAACAAGAGAAATTTATTTCTCATAGTTCTGGAGGCTGGAAGCCCCAGATCAAGGTGGTGGCAGATTTTCTGTCTGGTGAGGGTCCTCTTCCTGGTTCACAGATGGCTGTCTTCTTGCTGAGTCCTCACAAGGTGCAAGGAGTAAGGGAGCTTTCTGGGGTCTCTTCTAGAAGGACATTAGTCCCATTCATGAAGGCTCCACCCTCACGACCTATTCACCGCCCAAAGGCTCCATCTCCTAACACCCTTCCATTGGGGGTTAGGATTTCAATATATGAATTTGTGTGTGGGGGGGTGGGTGCTATAGATCATAAACATTCGATCTATAGCAGCTTATATGTTATTTTTTTCAGAAAGATATTCTTTAATGACCTCAGTTGCTTTCACATCACTTTTTAAAAATCATTACACGGTGCTATGGTTTAAAGGTGTTCCCTAAAGTTCATGTGTAGTAAACGTAATCCCCAATGCCAGAGTGATGGGAAGTGGGGCTGAGTAAGAGATGATGAGGTCATGAAGGGAGAGTCCTCAGGGATTAATGTCAGTATCACGGGAGTGTGTTAGTTATCTCAAGAGTGGGCTTGTTATCAAAGCGAGTTTGGCTCCCTCTCGCTCACTTGCACTCTCATATTCTCTGACCTTTCACCTTCTGCCATGAGATGATGTAGCAGGAAGGCCCTCACCAGATATCCCTACCTTCAGAACTGTGAAGAATAAATTTACTTTATAAATAAATTACCATCTATTGTGTTCTGTTATAGCAACACAAAGTGGACTATAACACTTAGCATTTACCAGTAACTGACATGTAACTATTTATTTATTTTAATTATCAAGTGTCTTTCTGTTTCTGGCCATTAACCTCCTCCATGCCCTACCAATCCAATTTAAGTTCCATGAAAGCAGTAAAATCCCAGACATAAAAGATTTAGCCTCATCTGTTTCAGCTTCTGCTACATCCCAGCATGGAGGATAACTCTTGGTATATAGAAGTTGCTAAATAAATGTTTATGAAATGAGTCACTGCTAATCCCTTCCTGGGTAGGAGGGAGGACACAGACCCTATCTCTGCTAATTTCCCGACCTTGACCACCACATAGTCACCTCAGTTCACTTCCTCTTCCTCACTGGGGTATTCCTAACACCTCCAAGGTTGGGCTACACAGCACGAAATAATTCTCCTGCATTTTGATGCAAGAGCACTACTGTCCTTATTTTTAAAATTAAATTCAAGTATATCAATAAAATTATGAAGCTTTTCCTATATTCCCTTTAAAGAACTCCCTTCTTCAACATGTTGCTAAAACTCTCCTTTCTAACTTTTTACAGTTGGTTTATCACCAATAAAGTAAAAATCACACCCCAGGGCATTCCTGTTTCTCTCTTTCTCTGTCTCTATCAGCCCTCTTTTTCCTCTGCCAACCCTGAGGCTCCCCATGAAGGGCGGTGCTGGAGCAGAGATGCTGGGGAAAGGCACTGACGGATAGGGCTGAGCCAGGGAGCAGCCACTTAGTACTGCCCACCCGACTATAACAGGCTGTCACTGGGTGTGACAGGCAGGATGAGACATTGCAGGAAACTGAGAACAGCCGGGGGACGGCAGTGATGCATGCCAAGCTGGGGTGGCCTGAAACAGCGATAGAAATTCTGAGGCATACCTTGCAGTGACGTGGCTTAGCTGAGCACTGCTTGAAAACAGGCTGGAAAGCCAACCTCCCAGGTTGCCATTAGGAACGGAGCTGCTCAAAATAAAGGCAGCTCTCAGGAGAGTCTTGACTCACACAGATGTGGTGGGGCACATGGCTGTTATTCCAACCACACACATACACACACACACGCACACACACACCCAGAGATGGTAGTGACTGCCAAAGATCACCCCCTGATACAGAGTATGGAATATCTGTGTAAATGGTATATAGAATATAACAGTAAAACTGGAAACAAGACTTAGGACATTTCAAATGAAATCTGCATGCTATTGAAATACTATTTGTAATTCTAATTCCTAACACTTAAACATTTTGCATTCCACAGAGCATTTTATCTGCATTATCTTGCTTGCTCCTTATAACAATATCATGCAGCAGGCAGAGCAAATAATAGCATACTTACAGTTGAGAAAACGGAAATTCAGAGTGGTCAAAAAAATTACCACAATGTCATACAGATTGTCAGATATTTCTGGAGGGTTCAATAGTATCGAGGAAACCACATTTTTTGTTTCTGTTTTAACTTTGAACAGCTTACATTAGCCTAAAGAAATTTTCATGAAACTATAATTTTGATTAAGTTACTAGGTAAAATTACATTTCCAGAAAAGAGAAAATCGGGATGGGGGTAATTTTATTCACTTTACAAAAGAAATATTAATTTATCTAAAGAATATGATACGGCTTGTTTAAATCACAAATGAGAATATTTTAAAATAGCTTTATTGAGGTATATATACTGGTATATTTAAACAATCAAAATTATTGTATAAATAAATGATCAAATCTAGAGCATATGAAGGCTTCCTATGAAACAATAAGGAAAAAAGCAAAATTAAAATGGGCACAATGTATTAGCAGCTGAGTCATGGAAGAAGAAATCCAAAAAGTCAACAAACATCTGCTTGGGAAGGAATGCTAGCACTTTCTCCATTCCTTCCTTCTTCTTGGACATGGCTGCCTAGCCAGACACATATATTTCCTATTCATGAGACTGAATTATTGCCAATGAAATGTGAGTGGAAGAAATGTGTGCACTTCTGTCTTATTTGTCTGCAAGGAAATTGCTTTCCCTGAGCTTGTCTTTTTTTCCAAAAGCTGGTATGTGGCAACAACCTGACTTCAACCGGGAAGACAAGGTTGATGACCTAAGGGATAGCATGGTAGCAAACGGAAGGATGCCTGAGTGACTGTGTAGAGCGGAGTCCTCTTACCAGCCTGGACCGGCCAACATAAGATTAAGTAAGAAAAATATCTTTTTTATTGAAATTCTTGGCCGGGCGCGGTGGCTCAAGCCTGTAATCCCAGCACTTTGGGAGGCCGAGGTGGGCGGATCACAAGGTCAGGAGATCGAGACCACAGTGAAACCCCGTCTCTACTAAAAATACAAAAAATTAGCCGGGCGCGGTGGCGGGCGCCTGTAGTCCCAGCTACTCAGAAGGCTGAGGCAGGAGAATGGCGTGAACCCGGGAGGCGGAGCTTGCAGTGAGCCGAGATCGCGCCACTGCACTCCAGCCTGGGCAACAGCGTGAGACTCCGTCTCACAAAAAAAAAAAAAAAAAAGAAATTCTTACCTACATTACTAAGTCTGGAGGTCTCTTTGTTACAGCTGCTTAGCTTTTACATTAATGAATACAATGGCCAATCTAACTAGCAGTCTGGGAAATGAAAGTTAAAACAGATATCATTTCATACCCGAAGTTTGGCCACACTTTAAAAGCCTGGTGATATTGGGAATTGACAAGGATATGGGACCTGAGAAACTCTCATGTATTTCTGGAAGGAGTGTAAATTGGAACAACTACTTGGAGAATAATTTGTCAGTATTACTAAAGTAGAAAATAAGTATTCCCTGCAACCTATTCATTTCAATTCTAGGTCTAGTAACTTTACATACTCAGACATACCTTGAAGGTCATTACAACATCATTTGTATTAGCAAGAAATTAGAAACTATATGAATGTTCATCGTAAGAGGATGGATGAATACTTTGTCATATTTTCATACAATAGAGTACAGTCAACAGTTGAAATAGATGAACTGCATCTGTAGGTATTAACATGAACAGATTTTTAAAACATGATATTGAAGGGGACAGGAAGTTGAAGAACATGTACAACATGAAAGCATTAGATAAAAATTTAAAATATGTAAAGCACAACTATGTATTCTTTTGCATACATATACATGTAGGAAAAGTGCGAAAACATGGTCTAAACGAATACATACCAGATTCTTAATAATGGTTGTTGCTGGGTAAGGAAGGTGAGGAAATGAATCTGTGGAGAGAAACAGAGTACTTCAGCATTATTACTGTTTTATTTCTTTTGTAAAAAAAAACATGCAAAACTGCTAAATTATTAACATTTACTATTTATGGTTATTGAGTATAACCAGAAATGTCCGGCTGGGCACGGTGGCTCACGCCTGTAATCCCAGCACTTTGAGAGGCTGAGGCAGGTGGATCATCTGAGGTCAGGAGTTTGAGACCAGCCTGACCAACGTGGTGAAAACCCGTCTCTACTAAAATACAAAAATAGCCAGGCGTGGTGGTGCGTGCCTGTAATCCTAGCTACTCAGGAGGCTGAGGCAGAAGAATTGCTTGAACCCGGGAGGCAGAGGTTGTAGTAGGCCGAGATCGTGCCACTGCACTCCAGCCTGGAGCTGGATCACACCAGGCAAGCTGATCACGTGTACCTCTTCCCATCTCCCCATTCAATGGTGTCAGGGAGGTGGCTTGGAGTCAGCCACGGTGGAAGTATTTACACCACAGAAATCAGCCAGTGCTACAAACCAGTAAATGCTGTGTTTTCCTCTGGAGAGTTAGTAACTAACAGTGACTAGCACACCAATGGGTTCAATGTATCTTTCTTTTTTCCTGAGACAGAGTTTCGCTCTTGTTGCCCAGGCTGGAGTGCAATGGCAGAATCTTGGCTCATTGCAACCTCTGCCTCCTGGGTTCAAGTGATTCTCCTGCCTCAGCCTCCCGAGTAGCTGGGATTACAGGCATGCGCCACCATGCCCAGCTAATTTTGTAGTTTTAGTAGAGACAGTTTCTCCATGTTGATCAGGCTGGTCTTAAACTCCCAATCTCAGACGATCTGCCTGCCTCAGCCTCCCAAAGTGCTAGGATTACAGGCGTGAGCCACTGAGCCCAGTCCAGTGTATCTATTAAATTAATCTTAGTACTTCTGAATGCTTTACAATCTTTTCAAAATGTAAAAAATTAAAATTCTGTTTCATCTTATTTTTCAGGATTATATTTTTTACATAAAGCATACTGGTGATGGAAAAAGAAATGAAAGCATTTCTCAAAAGTGTCAAACCAAGGCCAGGTTTTTTTTGGTGTTTGAGAAAACCTGGCTCATTTGGGTTGGGAGAAAATTTTGGACTTCCTACTAATCACAGGATTTCAATAGCAAGCATCCTCCAGTCATGTATGATATCCCCTGGCTGATAAGAGGCTTCCTGCCTCATCTCAAAGAAGGCAACATTTTTCATAACTACCAGAATGACTACATTTGTCTCACTAAATTGTATTTGTTGGACCACAAACTTGATTCCTACTTCTGTAAAAATAAACCGGGATTAAAATGATGAAGACATGGAACCGAGCCTCCATGAGGTTTCAGCAGGCATCCACAACCTAGGTATGATAGTCATATTTTCTGAATCCCAAATCGGGACAGGGGACCATGGAAACACAGAGGACCATCAGGCAGAATGTTTGACTTCAGTTCTGTCATGAAGATTCTGGGCTTTCAATCCTTCTAACTACAGTACTAGATGACAAAGATGATTTATTCCATTTTAAGCATTCATGAGAGCTCTGTTAACCTCATTTCTTGGAATGAGTGTTTTAAAACAACTTTCCATTTTTGCTCTCAAAATACCTGCTACTTAGGAGGCTGACGCAGGAGAACTGCTTGAACTCGGGAAGTGGAGGCTGCAGTGAGCCGAGATCGCACCACTGCACTCCAGGGCAACAGAGCGAGCCTCTGTCTCAAAAAAAAAAAAAAAAAAAAAAAAAAGGAATGCATATTCATTGAAGAAAATATAGATATGGAAAGGAAAGAAAATCATCCATCCATCATTTCACAACACAGAGATAACAACCACTAACAGCTTAATAAATAGCATTTCAACCTTTTTTGGTTGTATATCTATATATTTTTCCACAAAATAATATTAAACTATGCACACTGCTTTAACTGGCTCTTTCCACTTAAGATCTATCATTAACTTATTTCCATGTCATTAAATTTTCTTCAAATGTATTGTTATTTTATAGCTTTAAACTGTTACATTATGTAACTATAATTAAATTTATTTTAGCCATCTTCCCACTGTTAAATATTTAGAGTATCTGCAATTCATCCATATAAATAGGATGAAGTGATCATCACTCTAGTAAGTCTGTGCATACACCTCTGCTCCTTTCTTTGGGATAAATTTTAATAAGTGTAATTCCTGAGTCCAAATTTATAAATAATCTTTAAACTTTTTTCTATCTTTACGGAAATGTTATTCATGTGAAAGCTTTATACCATGTACAAAAGTATGTTTGGAGTAAAGATTCAAAAATTAAAAGCAATTTTGAACTTTAGAATTTGAACTTTAGAATATTTGAACTTTAGAATAAAACTTACGAAAATATTTTGTACAACATTGGTTAGGGCATAGAGAAAATACAATAAAAAAGGTAATAAGAGATATAATTTGAGTATATTAAAATGTAAAATTTTGTGTAACAAAAGACTATAAAAGACAAAACAAAAACTGGGAGACTATACCTACAATAATATCTATATATAGACCCCTATATAACACAAAAAGGTGAGGATTCTGAGTATAAGATCTCATAAATCAATAAGAAAAATGGGCCAAGCACAGCAGCTCCTGCCTATAATAGCAGCATTTTGGGAGGCTGAGGCAAGAAGACTGCTTGAGGCCAGGAGTTTGAGACCAATCTGGGCAACACAGTGAGACTCTATCTCTACAAAAAAAAAAAAAAAAATTTTGCTAGGCATGGTGGCACATGCCTGTAGTCCCAGCTACTCCGGAAGTGGAGGTGGAATGATTGCTTGAGCCCAGGAGTTCAAGGCTGCAGTGAGCTATGATTGTGCCACTGCACTCCAGGGTGACACAGCAAGATCCTGTCTATACATTAAATATATATATGTATATTTAAATGTATGTTTATATATATACACATTTTATGTATATACAAATATGTGTGTATATATACATATTTCTTACATACAAGAAAAAGATAGGCAATACAGTAGAAATTGACAGAGAATATGAAAGACAATTCACAAAAAAGGAAACTTGAATGGCTAATAATATCGTGTTCAAATTGACTAGTAATAAGTGAACTATACATTAAACCAACACATCCATAAGATTATCAAAAATTTTCAAGTTTTCCATTACACTTAATGTTAAGTGTAACTGGAACTCTTATACATTGCGGATGAGACCGTAAATTGGTTCCGACATGTGGAGGGGCAATTTGTGCAGCAATTATTAAAGTTGAAAGTATATGCTGGATGAGTCAAGCAGGTGCCTGGGCCTTCACATTTAAGGAGGCCCTCATTCTCAGGGTCACGCAAGTGTAGGATTGCCCCCTGAGAGGGAAATCCTCCTTAAATATTGCACTCTGTGCCTTTGATTGCCTTATCCTGGTCCTGGTTCTGATGCAAGTAACTTAAAAACCAATAATTCTATATATATAATATATATTAATATACCTACAAATTATTTCACCCCTCTTCCAAGAGATATGAACAAGATATAAATAAGAGTTTCATTGAAGCATTGTTCATAAAAGTGAAAATGGAAAACATTTCCCATTTTCCAAATGTCTTCAACAGAATGCACATATATAAATATGGCATATTCATGGGATAATGCTATACAATAATTAAAATGAATAAACTAGAATTACATGTATTGACATGGTTACATCTCAAAATACAATGTTGCACGAGCAAAGCAAGTTATGGAATGATACATTTGGCATGATTCATTTACATAAGCCTAAAAACATGCAAATAATATTATCTACTGTTTATACTACTTTCATACACAGTATGAAAAAACAAGTCATAGGAATGATAACCAACAAATTTATGGTACTACTTCGTTCTGTAAGAAAGGGAGGAAGCGGCCGGGCGCGGTGGCTCAAGCCTGTAATCCCAGCACTTTGGGAGGCCGAGACGGGCGGATCACGAGGTCAGGAGATCGAGACCATCCTGGCTAACACGGTGAAACCCCGTCTCTACTAAAAAATACAAAAAACTAGCGGGCGAGGTGGCGGGCGCCTGTAGTCCCAGCTACTCGGGAGGCTGAGGCAGGAGAATGGCGTGAACCCGGGAGGCGGAGCTTGCAGTGAGCTGAGATCCGGCCACTGCACTCCAGCCTGGGCGGCAGAGTGAGACTCCGTCTCAAAAAAAAAAAAAAAAAAAAAAAAAAAAAAAAGAAAGGGAGGAAGCAAGGCTCAGAACAATGTAAAAAGAGGTCTATTTATTAAGTTGTTTTTTTTTTTAATGAAAGTATCTGAAGCAAATTCAACAAAATACCAAGACTTGTTGGAGTTGGGTGATGAGCACCTGGGTATTACTTAAATTATTCTCCAAAGTTTTATGTATGTTTAAGATTTTCATAATTTTTTGTTGGGCATAGTGGCTCACACCTGCAATCTCAGCACTTTGGGAGGCTGAGGCAGGAGGACCGCTTAAGGCCAAGAGTTTGAGACCAGCTTGGGCAACATAGCAAGATCCCATCTCTATTTTTAAAACAAAAATAAATAAAACAAAAATTTAAAAATTTTGTAAGTTTTAAAAATGAAAAAAATAAAAACCATTAACAAAATAGATATTCATGTCCATAGCTGGTAACTTTGGGCAAGCCAGTTAACTTTTCCAGAATAATAGTTTATTTTTTTTCTAAAATAACAACATTAATTTCAAATTCAGAGGGAGATAGCTGTTGTGTTTTCTAACTCTACAAAGGCTTCTCTGCTATATATTCAACATCGTTGTTACTGAACAACTCCTGACTGAGGTTTGTGGGCTTAATTATTGGCTAGTGGAGCCCCAAATGGGTCCTGTGTCATGAGATTCAGAATGTGGAATGTCTACAGTGCGCACCGAAATACAATCTCACCTTCACCGCATTGGCCTCATCTCTGTGTTTTAAGTCCTCGTGTTGGACATGGTGACATGCCACACAGATCCCCATCAAGGAAGGACTTCTTGCCTATTTCTGGAAGGACTATCAGCAGACAACCTTCATCTGTCAGTGCCTTCAGGGATTACCCCGTCTGCAAAGAGCCACCTAGTACAAGGTCAAGCCCTTCCCAGGGCATCCCATATCTGGTGACTGACAGATATGAGTGAATAAACATCCAACCATTTTGGCCCAACACAGGTCAGTTCTAACCAGCGATTTTAGCTCCAAAGCTCCCTCTGGGGTTGCCTGGGGTGGCTGCAGCTTCTCTTCTCCCACTGCCCAATTTAGCATCACCCCCTGGCCTTCCACAGGTATTGACGCAGGGAGCATTTCCTGATAAACAATCTGCAGGCTCAACAGTCTCAGGGTCTCCTTCTTGGAGAGATCAACTGATAAATTTGGGTAGGTGAAAAGGTAATGTGAGGCTTGGGAACTGGGTCACTTGCCACCTTGCTGGCAATAAGGATCTCATCACTGGTGGTAAGTTGAGCTCAAATAGCTCCTGACATAAAGTGACCATCTATATTGGGTTGAATAGTATCCCTCCAAAATTCATGTCCACCTGGAAACTCAGAATATAACTTGTTTGGAAATAGTGTCTTTGTAGATGTAATTAGTTAAGGTTGTTGAGATAAAATCATTCTGGATTTAGAGTGGGCTTTAAATCCAGTGACTGGTATCCTTAAGACAAGAGGAAGACATACAGACAGAGAGACATGGGGAAGGCCCTATGAAGACACAGACAGGGGTTTGAGTGATGTAACCACAATCCAAGGAATGCTACAAGCCACCAGAGTCAGGAAGGAGTAAGGAAGGATTCTCCCCTCACACGTTTAGAGGGACCATGGCCCTGCCAGTATCTTGATTTGAAATTTATAGCCTCCAGAACTATGAGATATTAAATGTCTATTGTTTAATCCACTTACATTTGTGGTAATTTCTTATGAACAGACTGTGCAAGGAAATTAGTACACAACTTAGTTCTTAAAACTTTCACCAGTGGCAAAAGGAGATAGCATAGTAGCAGAAGGAAATGCAGTGGCTGGTATAAAGTATTAGATATTTGAAAACTTTGGAAGAATCAGTGCCTATAATGACAACGGAATCCAATCCTACTGCCTTAACGTAGTCTGATACTTTAGAAAATATAATGAAAACCCAACAGCAATTTACAGGCCATGGGGAATCAAATGTGGAGAAGCCAGTGGGCCTTCTTGCAGCATAGAAAGAGGCTCTCCTCTCCTAGGCAAAGGCAGAGAAAACTGACCGCCAGCCTTAGGACCTAACTGTCAGAACAGCAGGGCTCCACGGAAAGCTAAACTCCCAGCCAAGATAGATCTGCTATGGCAAGGTCAGAACACTGGTGTGAAAGAACAGTACCCTGATACTAGGATGGGGACATCCAGGTTGATTTCAGCACCTTCATTCCCCCAATCTGGGAACTCCTAATTCTCTGAATCTTCTGGGCCTGCAGAGGTGGGCCACTCCTCCCTAGTAAGAAGGTAAGAATACTTCATCCCCATTGCTGGAAGACAGTGTGGGGAGCCTCTAGCCATAAGACAAAATGTGTCCCCCACCTCCTCTCTTGGCCCTTAGGCCTGTGAATACAGTTACGTTGCTACCTAACCTAGCCCCTAGCCGAAGATGTGCTGGGCCTGATAAAGAGAGAAAGGGATTATACACCAGGGGACAGTCAGGACCTCCTGGCCCATGCACCAGCCACAGCCTGAGGACCAAGCAAGAGACTCGATGCTGAAAGTGATGATCAAGGGGCCAGAACATAAGACTGGATGAAGGAAAGGTTGTAAGTTTGAGAGTGCTCTCTCGAGACTGAGAATTGAGCATCTTGGAAAGGCCTCCTAGAGATGGTGTGAGCTGGCTACTAAAATGGCTTCTAGAAGCACAGAAGAGGTGATGGCCCGGGGTAATGAGGTTGAAATGCAAGAACCGCCAGGGCAGATGGTGGAGAAAGAGATGGAGAGACTTGGGGAAGCAGAAACACTGGATTGCATACACTAGGTAACACCAAAAGACCTATAGGTGATCAGTTTCTGCAGGAGACCCAGCTGCAACCTTACCAAGGTCATCAGGAGTGTGCTGACGGAAGTGTACCAGGTTCTCTGTGAAGTTCAATGATGGCCTCATCTGTGGGCCAAGGCCGAGGTAGTGGGGGCTGTCACAGACAAGGTTCGTGTGCAGCAATGGGGAGGAAACGAGGCACAATGAAACATTAAAGAGCAAATTGAACTACACAGTTACCCACAGTAGATGCCTGTGTGCGATGTGGGTTTGTTGAATGAATGTTAATCATCATGAAAGAGGACTTCTGAGAATAAATGTTGGACCCTAAAACAAAAATAATAGATGCTTGCATTTACAAGTTATTAATGTAGTTTTGAGAACCATCTCTTTCACCAGCTGCCATTGGCCCTTTCCTCTGGGCTGTTGAAAGAAGAACTTTAGACTAACTAAATTGAACAGAGTGCAATTGAGCAAAGAATGATTTATGAATTGAGCAGTCCTCCAAAGCAGAATAGGTTCAGAGCCACTGCAGTGCTGCCACGGGATTGGAGAGGATTTATGGGCAAAAAAAGGAAAGTAAGGTACAGAAAACAGAAGTGAGGTACAGAAACAGCTGGATTGGTTACAGCTCGGTGTTTGCCTTATTTGAACACGATTTGAACAGTTAGCCACCTGTGATTGGTTGAAACTCTGTGATTGGCACAAGAGTAGATTACAGGCTGTTCAAACATTCAATTAGGCTACAGAACACCATGTGGAAAAACTTTTAGCCTGAACTTAAAATATATAAGGAGGCAGCTTTAGGCTAAAATTAATTTATTTTTAAATCAAACAAAATGTTTTTTGGAGACAGGGTCTTTCTCTTTTGCTCAAACTGGAGTGCAGTGATGCTATCATAGCTCACTGCAGCCTTCACCTCCTGAGCTCAAGTGATCCTCCCATCGCAGCCTCCCGAGTAGCTGGGGCTACAGGTATATACCACCACACTTGGCTTAAACATAACAGGTCAAAACCCAGTGCTTTTGTTCAGGGAAAATTTTTACCTAGCTATGAACAATAAAAACAAAACGAAAAAAAAACCACAAAAAACATGGCAGATGATAGAGGAGGGAATGAAGAGGCTTGGGAAATAGACATGCTGCAGTGGGAATCCTGCACATCATCAATGGCACGGCAGCCTACAACATGAGACAGACGCAGTGTGTGCAGGAGAGTGGTGTGCGGTCCATGTGTCCCTGTGGGGACTAAGGTACCCACGCCCCCAGCTGCCAGAAGTGTTAGTGGCAGCTTCCAACTGAGTCTCTCCGCAGGAACTGCCTAGCTGCTGCCCAGCCCAAGGTCAAGCACCTACCACAGGGCCACCCACATTCAATGATTGGCTTATGCTAGGTACAAAGATTCAACTCTCTTTCCTGATGAAGGATAACCAGAAGGGCTTTTCCAGCTGCTCACTGCCTGTGGGGTTGACTGAGGCCTCTGAACAACTACATCGCAGCTCATCTTCCTTCTGTGCCCAGGCCTGGAACCTGCACACCTTTACAGATGTGGTTCCTCAGAACACTATCAAAAAATGGGTCTCAGGACCTGTTCCAGAAACCTACTTAAGACAGTAGGTGGTGTCATCATCCATGGAGTCCGCCCGACTGCACAGAATTTCGAGAGTGGTGAAACTAATATTTGTAAGTCTGTCCATGGCAGGCCTGACAGCTCTGAGAACTCCATAAACGGCTCCTAATTTCTGTGTGCCTTGAGTCAGTTTTAATAATGAAGTTAAGAACATTTGACCTTTAATAGCTCCCTATACGCTTATATTTGCTAATTGAGTGACTGCCTGAAACTGAACAGGCTTTGCACACCAAAGCCCTCTCACATATTGAAAACAAAGGGATCTCCAGAGATTTTAGGTCTACAAAGGCATGTTCATGCTTGGGAATTCATGGGTTTAGCATTTTCAATTAGGTCATTTCGTATAGAGGGAGGACTGAGAGCGTGCAGGTATGGTCATGGAACGTTAATTGGAAATAATGGAGCTTTCTGGGGTATGTCTGAAACCACTCCAAGAGAGACAATTGATTTAAAGTCGGTACAGTATAGTGTGCACGGTGCCTGACAACCCTTTTCTAACTGGATTATCTGAGACTAAATGTGAAGAGTTAAATAATTTCTTAGCACAACACAAAACAAATACTCATGGTGATGTGACCCAGAGAAGAAGGAGCACTCGTGCTTCTACTTTAATCTGAAAGGCTTTGGCAACCTTGGCTCCAGCTGGGGTACAAAGGGGTCCATCAAAGTGAAGCACAAATTGCCCCAAAGGCTGCCGGCCAGGCCACAGCTGGGCTGACTCATTGCTTGGTGACTTGTCCAGGACTATAGCTGCTATACAAACAGAGAAACTGGGATTGCTTTTGCTTTTTGTGGAGGTACAGTCACAGTCAGGGCTAATTTAATTCCTTAATGCTGACAAACTGAACACAGAAGTCAAGATTTGGGGACAAAGGCACGTGAGGCCGTAACTTTCAATAGCCCCAGTCCCAGCAGCTTAGTGCAGCAGAAGCAGCACAGAGGCAGTGCCATGAGAAAGTCAATTTCAAGAGCTAAGACAGGCCGGGTTTGGTACCTCATGCCTGTAATCTCAGCACTCTGGAAGGCCAAGACAGGAGGATTAACTGAGCGCAGCGTTCAAGAGCAGTCTGGGCAACAAAAATGAGACCCTGTCTTTACAAAAATATTTTAAAAATTAACCAAGTGTGGCAGTACACGCCTGTGGTACCAGCTACATGGGAGGCTGAGACAGGAGTATTGCTTCAGCACAGGAATTCAAGACTGCGGTGAACTCTATGATCATACCAGCACCAGCACACTTTAGTCTGGGCAACAGAATGAGACCCTGTCTCAAAAAAAAAAAAAAAAAAAAAGTAACACAACAGAAGAACTTCATTCTATGAGATCATCAAGAAAAAGAAAAAACGACCCACAGAATGGGACATGCTGGGGTGGGTGTCCTCCATGCCATTTATGATACTGCAAATATTTGCAAATCACTTATTGGATGAGTGGCTGGTACTCGGAATACATAAAGAACCCTTACAACTCAATAATAAAGAAACAAATAACCTAACTGAAAATGAGCAAAGTCTTTGAGTAGAAACTTCTGTTAAGAAGATATACAAACAGTAAATAAGCAAATGAAATGACGCCCAACATTAATCATTAGGGAAATGCAAATCATAACCACTAGGATGTAGCACTAGCAAAATTGCCTTTGCAAAATTTTAAGTGAGGCAATTACGACAGTGAAAGAAATCAGACCTAACCAACTCCATCTTGCTTCTAAGGTTTACGCTGTTCTTGTTCATTCCCGGGTGTAGTCAGAACTAACTTTGGGAAGGAATTCAGTTCATGGTTTGACTCCGAAACAAACTTGATAATAGCCCTTCCCAAAAAGACCCCCTTCTTGCCTGGGGACCAGTCTGCTTTTGCAAGACTAACAAATTAGCTACAAGATTAGAAATTATGGTTTAGGGGTCACGCAGTCTCTGGCTCTAAGAGTCTGAACCTCTCCAAATTGCTCCTGGGGATAACATCACTATTGTAAAACCTAAGATCATTGCTTGAGATATTTTGCAGATCCTGCACTGGATGGATCAGCTGACACCACCTAGAATGTAATCTGGCTCAACCAGTTCTACCATGGCACCCAGAAACAGAAGCAGCAAGAAAAACTTACTTTGACCTCCTATGATTCCATCTCCAACCTGACCAATCAGCACTCCCCAATTTCCAAGCCCCACCCACCAAATTATCTTTAAAAACTCTGATCCCCAAATGTTCTGGGAGACTGATTTTAGTAATAATAAATCTCTGGTCTCCCGCACAGCCAGCTCTGCTTGGATGACTCTTTCTCCATTGCAATTCCCCTGTCTTGATAAACCGGCTCCCACTAGGCAGCAGGCAAGGTGAACGCATTGGGCAGTTACACTAGGGTGGCTGGAATCAAGAAGACGGATAATAACAAATGTTGGTGAGGATGTGGAGACATTCAGAACCCTGCACATTGCTAATGAGAATATAAGATGGTGCCATTGCTATGGAAAACAGTTTGGCAGTCCTTGAAAAGGCTAAACATAGAGTTAGCATACAACCCAGTAATTCCACACCTTGGTGTATACCCAAGAGAAATGAAAACATGTTCACAAGAAATCTTGTACACAAATGCTCATAGCAACAGTATTCATAATTGCCAAAAAGTGAAAACAACTCAAATGTCCATCAACAGATGAATCGATAAGCAAAATGCGGTACAGCCAAACAATGGAATACTATTCAGCCATAAAAATCGATGAAGTACTGGCTGGGCATGGTGGCTCATGCCTGTAATCCCAGCACTTTGGGAGGCTAAGGCAGGCAGATCACGAGGTTAGGAGATCGAGACCATCCTGGCCAACATGGTGAAACCCTGTTTCTACTAAAAATACAAAAATCAGCCAGGAATGGTGGTATGAGCCTGTAATCCCAGCTCCTCAGGAGGGTGATGAGGAGAATCACTTGAACTTGGGAGGTGGAGGCTGCAGTGAGCCGAGAGCGCACCACCACACTTCAGCCTGGGTGACAGACTGAGACTCCGTCTCAAAAAAAAAAAAAAGTATGAAGTACCGACACACGCTATGACATGGATGAGTCTTGTAAACATAGGCTAGGGGAAAGAGAAGTTGGAAAAGAGCACATATTCCATGATTTTATTTTTATGCAAAGTTCATAATAGGCAAATCTATAGTGACAGAAGTAGATTAGTGATTGCCTAGGGTTAGTTAATAGGGAAAGGTTGCTGGTGGGTACAGAATTTTTTTTTTTTTTGAGTTGATGAAGATGTTATAAATTTAGATGGTGTTGATGGCTGCACAACTCTGAATATGTTAAAGCCACTGACTGGTACACTTTAAATGTGTTGGGAATAGGCCCCCACATCTGGCCATAAACAAAATCTCTGTAGCACTGTGACATGTTCATGATGGCCATGATGCCCACGCTGGAAGGTTGTGGGTTTACCTGAATGAGGGCAAGGAACACCTGGCCCACCCAGGGGGCAAAACCGCTTAAAGGCGTTCTTAAATCACAAACAATAGCATAAGTGATCTGTGCCTTAAGGACATGCTCCTCCTGCAGATAACTAGCCAGACCCATCCCTTTATTTATTTCCCATAAGGAATACTTTTAGTTAATCTATAATCTATGGAAACAATGCTTATCACTGGCTTGCTGTCAACAAATATGTAGGTAAATCTCTGTTCGAGGCTGTCAGCTCGGAAGGCTGTGAGCCCCTGATTTCCTACTCCACACTCTGTATTTGTGTGTATGTGTCTTTAATTCCTCTAGAGCTGCTGGGTTAGGGTCTCCCCAACTGAGCTGGTCTTGGCAAAATGAGCGACTTTTCTGACGTGTGAATTATATCCCAATAAAGCTCTTTTAAAATTTTTAAGAAGAAACTTTTATTCCATTAAGATTGCCCCCTCCATTTCTTCCCTAAGCCTGGGTCAGCTGGGGAAAAGAGCTGCCCATTCTGAGTCCCCTGGGGAAAAGCCTGCATTTTATTCTCTTTTTTGTTATCAACCCCAACCAACATCCTGAAATGTAGTTTTTATTTTCCATTTATTAATAATGTATCAAGCCATATAGCATGTTTAACACCACCTCTTAACGGTGCGGCAACTCACAGAAGAAAAAGAAAGCTCAGAGAAGGGGCAGGAAATAGATAAAGCAAGAGCAGGAAGGAAAAATGCACAATGAAGTATGATAAGGGGCGAAAGATTTGGAGAACCACTGCCAACGACCCTGACAAATATGCGCGTGCTATTTGCTTTTGATTGGAAACTGTCAGCAGGAGAAATTGTTGATGTCATCTCTGAGTTACTTTGTCTTTATCTTTCAGGAAACATGGATCCCAAATAGATTAGCCTTCTTTTTCATTTCTCCTGGTTCACTTCACTAAAGGATACCAACTCCATTTTTATTTTTATTTTATTTTTTATATATATTTTTACATGTGTATACATATTTACTTTAAGTTCTGGGATACATGTGCAGAATGTGCAGGTTTGTTACATAGGTATACATGTGCCATGGTGGTTTGCTGCACCTATCAACCCATCATCTAGATTTTAAGCCCTACATGCATTAGGTATTTGTCTTAATGCTCTCCCTCCCCTCCCTGTGTCCATGTGTTCTCATTGTTCAACTCCTACTTATCAATGTGTTTGGTTTTCTGTTCCTGTGTTAGTTTGCTGAGAATGATGGCTTCCAGCTTCATTCATGTCCCTGCAAAGGACATGAACTCATTCTTTTTCATGGTTGCATAGTATCCCATGGTGTATACGTACCACATTTTACTTATCTAGTCTATCATTGATGGGCATTTGGGTTGGTTCCAAGTTTTTACTATTGTAAATAGTGCTGCAATAAACATACGTGTGCATGTGTCTTTATAGCAGAATGATTTATAATCCTTTGGGTATATACCCAGTAATGGTATGGCTGGGACAAATGGTATTTCTGGTTCTAGATCCTTGAGGAATCGCCACACTGCCTTCCACAGTGGTCAAACTAATTTACACTCCCACCAACAGTGTAAAAGTGTTCCTGTTTCTCAACAGCCTCGCCAGCATGTTGTTTCCTGACTTTTTAATCATTACCACTCTGACTGGTGTGAGATGGTATCTCATTGCGGTTTTGATTTGCATTTCTCTAATGACCAGTGATGATGAGCTTTTATTCATATGTTTGTTGACCTCATAAATATCTTGTTTTGAGAAGTGTCTGTGCATATCCTTCACCCACTTTTTGACAGGGTTGTTTGTTTCTTGTAAATTTGTTTAAGTTCCTAGTAGATTCTGGATATTAAACCTTTGCCAGATGGACAGACTGACAAAGGGGGCAACCACTTTGTCAGCAGTGCTTATGGGACAAAAAATTTCTCCCATTCTATATAGGTTGCCTGTTCACTCTGATGATACTTTCTTTTGCCGTGCAGAAGCTCTTTAGTTTAATTAGATCCCATTTGTCAATTTTGGCTTTTCTTGCAATTGCTTTTGGTGTTTTAGTCATGAAGCCTTTGCCCATGCCTATGTCCTGAATGGTATTGCCTAGTTTTTCTTTAAGGTTTTAAGCCTGCATGCTTTTCTATAGTTGATCTGTATTTTCCTCCACCTGTGTATATTTTTCAAGCAGGCTGAAGCTACATGGATGACGACAAATCTCCAATTAGAGCATTTATAAGGATGGAAATTTAATGTGAACACTTTTTTGGAGGGCAGCCACTTAGCTTGGTGGCACCTTTGCTACAGCACTGAGTCTCCTCTCTGCTTCTGCTTCTTTTCCACTCCAAATTCTTCATTATCTTTGGGGTGAATTGTATTATTTTTCTGCAAGTATTTCCTCTCCCCTCTGAGCCTGTCCTGCCCCCACCCCCACGAGGAATGTACTTTCAAGCGAAGTTGCGTGAGGCTGGCTGACTTGCTGTGGCTAATGGAATGAAGGAAGCAGTGACTACTGCTACTTGCAGGCTTAAAGAATCTTGGAGGATGGGTGCGGGGGCTCACGCCTGTAATCCCAGCACTTTGGGAGGCTGAGGCAGGCAGATCACGAGGTTAGGAGATCAAGACCATCTTGGCCAAAATGGTGAGACGCTGTTTCTACTAAAAATACAAAAATTAGCTGGGCATGGTGGTGCATGCCTGTAATCCCAGCTACTCGGGAGGCTGAGGCAGGAACATCGCTTGAACCAGAGCGTCGGAGGTTGCAGTGAGCTGAGATCGTGTCACTGCACTCCAGGTGAGAGAGTGAGACTCCTTCTCAAAGAAAAAGAAAAAGATTCTTGGAGATTTTCCACCGACCTTCCATCCACTATGGAAAGTGCACATTCCAGATAGAGGTATCTCTGTCAGCCCGACTCCCAGACTAAAGACACAGGAAGCATATGTGAAGCCAAAGGCAGCCTGGAGCAGCGCTACTGCAGACTGCTCGTGACCTCCAAGGGAGAAATAAACGCTGATTGCTGCAAGCCACTGAACTTTCTCTTAAAACACAACATTATCGTAGTGAAAGCTGATTAACACAATCATTGTATTCCTTCAGAAAACATATTCCGAGCATTCATACACTCAAATCCTATTATTGTTCTTTAATAAATAAGACTGAATGTCTTCTGTTCTCAGGCCACTTGCAGTCTAGAAACTAAGACATAAAAGGACGCAAGTAACCCAAATACAAAATATGTGGTGAGTGATATAAGAGAATCAAGTACACTAAGAGGTTTGGCACAGAAACAGATTATTTCTGGCTTGGAGGAATCATGGAGCTTCTTAGAAGAGGTGACATTTGAGGTGGAATCTTAAAGATTTATACATATATATAGAAAGATATGGATAAACAGTATATATATATTACTCCTGAACTGTTCATTCTATAATCAGCTACTTTAGATGAGGAAAATGCAGTCATATGTAGATAGAAAGTAAAATAATACACTTTAACACAACATATCTAGTTATTAAGGTACACAGGTATAAGGGTACAAACAATATATTAGAATAAGATGAAGGTAACTTTTTTTTTTTTTTTTTTTTTTTTTTGAGACAGAGTCTCGCTCTGTCACCCAGGCTGGAGTGCAATGGTGCAATCTTGGCTCACTGCAAGCTCCGCCTCCCGGGTTCACACCATTCTCCTGCCTCAGCCTCCTGAGCAGCTGGGACTACAGGTGCCCGCCACCACGCCCGGCTAGTTTTTTGTATTTTTTTGGTAGAGACGGGGTTTCACTGTGTTAGCCAGGATGGTCTCGATCACCTGACCTCGTGATCTGCCTGTGTCGGCCTCCCAAAGTGCTGGGATTACAGGCTTTAGCCACCGTGCCCGGCCAAGATGAAGGTAACTTTTTAAAAATTGTTGTCACTTTATTTAATGACATTAAATAGTTTAAGTTTCAACTACTAAACAGCACTTTGAATAGTGAAAACACAGATAGTATATCGTCAAACTTGAATGCTTTTCTTTAAAAACACAATTCCAGTCCTTATATATATTACAAAACACCCTTAAAGGAAGAAGTGGGCTGGGCGCTGTGGCTCCCGCCTGTAACCCCAGCACTTTGGGAGCCGAGGTGGGTTGATCACAAGGTCAGGAGATCAAGACCATCCTGGCTAACGTGGTGAAACCCGTCTCTACTAAAAATACAAAAAATTAGCTGGGCGTGGTGGCGGGTGCCTGTAGTCCCAGCTACTAGGGAGGCTGAGGCAGGAGAATCACTTCAACCCAGGAGGCAGAGCTTGCAGTGAACCAAGATTACACCACTGCACTCCAGGCTCAGGGACAGAGCAAGACTCCACCTCAAAAAAACAAACAAACGAACAAACAAACAAAAAAACCACACACACACACACACGCACGCACAAAGAAAAAAAGGAAAAAGTAACATATTTTCTACAGTACTTAAGATACTCAACACAGAACTGAAAAGCAGTCTAACAGAAACAAAAGCAAGTCTTCACAGCTATATGATTTCAGCAGCCAAAGCTGGATGATGGACTGAAACATTACTATACAACTAGGACAAAATAGGTACAATATCACAATACTAAGCAAAAACCCTTTACACCCAAAGAAATAAAACAGGTTACAAAATGTGGAGAATTTAGCAGGCAAAACTGTATTACAAGCAACATTTCAAATCATCATTTTTAATCCATTGCAACTATTTAAAACATCTAAAACAAATATAAAATGAGCCTTTTAGTATTTTGTTCATGTAGTTTCTTTGTCTTTAAATATTTGTTAAAGGTTGATGTTATACTTAAAGTACATATTATGTAGCTAAAATGTCAGGTTAGAAGAGTGTATGCAAAGTGGTCCAAGTTTTATTTCAAACTCTGATTTCCAATTACTCCTTCTAAGTATTATTCTCTAAGTTATAGTTCCATCCATGGTGAAAAAGGTTTAGAAGGTTGCCTAAAATTTTCACGTCTATGTCTTCAAGTAAATAATTAGACCACATTGAAAATTCCCAGGTCTAGTAAATCAGGCTTAAAATCTTTGGAACTTGTAGAAACACCAACTCATAAGAGTGATCAGAGGGTACTGCCTTCAAATATTTCTCATAAACCCTGTCTTTTTCATTTTTTCTAAAGTAAATACACACCTGCCTGGCCCAATTAAATAAATCTGATTACATGGCTGGCATAACATCTAAATATCCAGAATTTATTAGTGATACGTCATCATAGGAAGGTGGGGGGGTGGCCGTGGATCCACCAACCCTCATAAATTCTTTATCACAATTCTAGTGCTCTTGGATGTTTTACCACTATTCTTTCAAGATAAAAATGGCAATCTCTTAATTATCCAAACCACTCAAAGCAGTTTTAGCTAATGTTAAACTCAGTCCAATTCAGTGTTATCTAGAGCAAAGCCTATACCCAGTTTTCTTTTTTTTTTTTTTTTTTTTCTGGAATTCTTAGGCTGTTTCACTACATGCTATGTCATCACCTCAAAAATGTTTTGCCATGTTGACTCTCATAGTCAAAAACAATGTTTTTTTAAAAGAAAATTCAAGTAACCACAATTTTACATGAATAAAATATAAGACATTTTTACAGAACTGGATTAAGAAAAACTAAAATGTGATATATTTTCTAATAAAACTTCTAGTAAAAGGGTATTGGATGAATTAATTTTGACTTAATAATTGTCTCGCAATCTAAACTAAAATAAAACAACTCTGAAACAATTTTTAAAAAATGTAAGGAAACTAGGGTAAAAGAACATGATGAGGAGAGAAAAGAAGCGCATAGAAGCCAGTGATTCTTATCTTTCAGAGGAATTATTTCACAATACTGATAGTACTGGGAATTGTTAAAGCACATTCTTCATGTGAACTTAAACTCAGTAACGGTTCTACCATTTTGATGTTGTTTATATAACAGGGTGTGGGCCGGGAGCAGTGGCTCATACTTGTAATCCCAGCACTTTGGGAGGCTGAGGCAGGTGCATCACAAGGTCAAGAGACCAAAACTATCCTGGCCAACATGCTGAAACCCAGTCTCTACAAAAAATACAAAATTAGCCAGATGTGGTGGCACACACCTGTAGTCCCAGCTACTCGGGAGGCTAAGGCAGGAGAATTACTTGAACCTGGGAGGTGGAGGTTGCAGTGAGCCGAGATCGCACCATTGCACTCCAGCCTGGCGACACAGCGAGATTCCCTCTCAAAACAAAACAAAACCAAGAATTAGGTGGTGAACCTAATAACCACAACTTCAGCGCTAAGCTCCTAAAATGCTAGAACTTGGTTTTCTAAGTCCGCGTCCCACCGCCAGGAATGGTGTGAAGCACTAGCACAGCACCATGCACTTAAAAGATGTGCTTTATACTCATGCCAGGAGAGAGAAAAATCATGTGTGGAAGATAATCCACAACCTGATTCATCTCACAAGTTGAACTCTAATGTTTAGTTATTGGTACCATAAATTTCCAGTTGTTTAGAAGTCTTTTCATCTTAATTATCTGTGGATAAACTAGTTTCGTTTAGTTTTGTTTTGTTTTTAAGGTAAGCTCACACCAGCCGTGCTTGCAGGGGTGACGGAATGACTTCACCCTGAGCACGGAGGTGCTGCACGGCAAGTAGATCCATCAAGTCCACATCCATGCAAACAAGCCTGTCTGAGGGCAGAGTCCAGAGGGGAGGCTGGCCCATCAGAAACTGTCTCACCTGATTTCAGCATGGAAAGAGGTCTTCACATACCCTGATCCCACCCCATCATTATATTGGTGAAGAATAGAGGCTTGGGGAAGCTGAGGGACTCTCTGAAAGTCACACAGGCTGTTTGTGGCAGCCGTGGGGATTGTAGGCAGGCCTCTTGATTCTCTATCCTGTTCTTACTTTTATTTCTAACAATTATAATGAGAGAGAGAGCGCGCAAGTTAGACAGATAGATATCTACTTACCTATCAGTCTATCCCTCACTATATATTTGCGCCTTGCCTTGTGCTAAGTTCAGTTTAAAAACAGAATGTAAAAGTGAGGAGTTCAGGGCCCATGTCACAAGTGTCTACAGGGTCTAGACAGTTCTATAAGCCTAGACCAAAGACAGCAGCTGTGGGTATACTTGGACAGACTGTGGCTGCAGAGGCAGAAGGGTCCCGTGACCAGAAATTAGGATACTTTTCAATTCAGATGTTGTTTCAAGACAAGATTATTGGGGTGGGGAGGACCTTTACAAATAGAGGGAAGAGTGTAGATAAATTAAAAAAAAAATGGCTGGGCATGGTGGCTCATGCCTGTAATCCCAGCACTTTGGGAGGCTGAGACAAGTGGATCACGAGGTCAGGAGATCAAGACCATCCTGGCTAACACGGTGAAACCCTGTCTCTACTAAAAATATAAAAAAATTAGCTAGGCGTGGTGGCAGACACCTGTATTCCCAGCTACTCGGGAGGCTGAGGCAAAAGAATAGCTTGAACCTGGGGGGCAGAGGTTGCAGTGAGCCGAGATCGCACCAGTGCACTCCAGCTTGGTGATAGAGTGAGACTTTGTCTCAAAAAAAAAAAAAAAAAAAAGGAAAGAAAGAAAAAAAAAGATAGATAGATAGAGAAAATGGGGAAATGTGCTTAGAGAAAAGCCAGGGTTCTGATTTAGAGACATATGAAGTATCTCTTGGTCAAGATAAGGGTATGCATCTGGCAGCCCATGGAGAGAAAGAGATGAATTTACCCCCAGTAGGTCCAGAGAGAACCACACTCAGGGATCAGATAGGACTGTTCTCACTGGATACCACAGCATGAAAGGGAACAAATGGAGAATACACACTTTCACCCGTGCCACCCCTGCCCCAGCTATGGTGCTAGACAAGCCCCTGGAATGTATATCATTTTTCAGGGAAAAGAAAAAGGGGGCAAGGAAAATCCTAAAATGACTGGAAAGCCCTTGCAGTGATAGGTATGCTTAGAACTGGATAGACTTTCTATCTTCAGGAAGAATGGAGGTTTAAGATAGGCTTTAGGTTTCACTATAGAAAAATATAGGCAGATTTCTGCATACTTAAGTCTGTGCCTATAAAAGTCATACTGCACACACAGGAAGGGAGCGGCAATTCCAAATGAGGCTAGGTATCTTAGAAAGCCAGGTGCTTGGGTTCCTGCCTGGATGTCTTGTTTCTTTAGATAACTATTCTATTGCATTCCCTTTGCTAAAATAACGTCCTATGAGTTTTCCATATATTGTACTATGACTAAGACCCATGCAGAAACATCAAGCCCAAAGGAAAAATCGACACATTTGTTTTTTTCCATGTTGATGGTATGCTTTGCAAATGTGGAATTTCCTCCCAAATGTTTCTATTAAAACAGCCCTACCACAAACTCCTTCTTATTTTAAAAATACACGTAAAATAAGGGGAAACGGAATGTGCCTATAGCAAAATCCACAGAAAGCAGTCCACATATACAAGAAAAGGCTCAAAACCGTGGTGTAGCTTTGACAGTCTGAATTTAACTTTTACTTAAGTAAATCTTTATGAAAGCAAAACACTAGGCAAATATATCCTCCCATTTCTTTAGGTTTTAGCATAACCGTTAGATCTCTAGACGGTTGCAGTACATTTCATTGCAGCAATGGATTTAAGGAGACATTGGCATCTCCTACAAACTCCAGTGAGGGCATTGCAATGAGCCAGGTGCTACTTCTGGTCCTACCAATCACGCTCAGTGAGGCTTAGGAAATGAGGGGCAACCCCTCTGGCTGTTGAACCTTATTTAATCATCTTTAAAACAAGAGGACCCCATGCCAGGCACGGTGGCTCACGCCTGTAATCCCAGCACTTTGGGAGGCCAAGGCGGGCAGATCACCTGAGGTTGGCAGTTCAAGACCAGCCTGACCAACATGGAGAACCCTGTCTCTACTAAAAATACAAAATTAGCTGGGCGTGGTGGCGCATGCCTGTAATCCCAGCTTCTCAGGAGGCTGAGGCAGGAGAATCGCTTGCACCTGGGATGCAGAGGTTGTAGTGAACCAAGATAGCGCCATTGCACTCCAGCCTGGGCAAAAAGAGTAAAACTCTGTCTCAAAAAAAAAAAAAAAAAAAAAAAAAGAGAGAGAGCGAGAGAGAGAGAGAGAACCCCTAGATGATTCTAGGCCCTTTCCAGCTTTCACACCATTTGATTCTACTTTTTATTCATGCAACTTCTAGATATACAGCTTGGCAGGTCCTTTAGAATTTAACATTTTTTTTCCTCCTAATAGTGCGTGTTTTGACCAAAGTCCATCAGAGCTCATTTTGTTCATCTTCCTAAAGGTTGATTCAGAATTGATCTTTATACTTACATGCACAAAGAGGGTGTCAATGCTGCAGGAATTCTACCATCCTATGCAGACTTTAGATCAAGTAACTCTACCTTGGGGACGGCAAGGGACTACAGATTACTCAGAAAAGAAAAGTATTATCCCATGGAAGGAGAAAGCATGATTTTCCATTTGAAAGAGAACGGGCATATTCCAGGAGAGACTGCTCACTATAAACCATTGTCTAATTTATTTCCATACCGCTTTATTGACAGATACATAAGCATTTGAGAGCAGTTTATAGCATTGATAGTTTGCTTTCAAACACAGTATTGCTAAATATAGAGCTCAGAAAACAATCACAATCAGTAAAATCCTATAAAAACATGACATGCCAGGAGGGAATACCATAACATTACAGAGAAGAAAGAGAGAACCAGAAAGAAAAATAAAATGATTTTTAAAAGATCCATGAAAGGAAATTTTACAGCCTCTAAAATCTGAATGGAGAAAGGCATTCAACTAGCAGTAGAATATGATCTAAAATTAAAAGTAAATAGAAAATAAGAAGAAAGGGATCGGGTGCGGTGGCTCACGCTGGTAATCCCAGCATTTTGGGAGGCTGAAGCAGGCAGATCACCTGAGGTCAGGAGTTCAAGATCAGCCTAACCAATCTGGCAAAACCCCATCTTTACTAAAAATACAAAAATTAGCCAGGCATAGTGGCGCACACCTGTTATCCCAGCTACTCAGGAGGCTAAGGCAGGAGACTCACTTGAACCCAGGAAGTAGAGGTTGCAGTGAGCTGAGATTGTGCCACTGCACTCCAGCCTGGGCAACAGAGGGAGACTCCATCTCAAAATAAATAAATAAATAAATAAATAAATAAATAAATAAATAAATAAGATAAAGAAAAAGAAAAGAAGAAGAGGAAGAAGAAAGGGACGAATTTGCAGAACTGAAAGTAAACAATGGAAAATGAGAAATTACTAGTCCAAACAAAGGATTGTACTCAAGAAAAATAAAGTGAAAAAATTTCATGTGTGAATATCGTTTTCATCAGCATTGTTGGCTGAAACCTATGTTACTATATTTATTCTCGTCTTGGCCATTTATTTAGCCCAGGACGATGCGGTTACAGTATTTAAATAATTTGTGAATACACTCTCAAAGGGAAGACAGTTAAATTAACACACGAACAGTTGTTAGGCAACATATACATATATAAATTAATTAACATAATAATATAAAATGGAACTAAAGATGATTCTTGAACTTTGCTTCACAACAATAGTTTTCCTAGGTCCATCCACTTAGAATATGCAGATTATAAACAAACTTCTATTAAAGATTAGCTACTACCACTTACAGATATCAACTATTTTAAAAATGATAGTCAAACAATTATGCCAAGATTCTTAAAGTATTAAAATCTGGGTCATATTGAATACTTTGAAGAAAATTTGAGAAGTTTCACTAGAAGCATCTACATTATGAGTAAACACAGTAACAAAAATGAATGTAATATGAATGTAATGCTTTAAGGTTTTATTTTTTAAGAAAGTGCTTTCTCAAAGAGTGCTTAAACATTTGCTGCTATTGGTTTATTCGTACGGGATTTCACATTTAAAACCACCAATGTCTTTAAACAAAATAACTTGAGGTAAAGAGTTCAAAGTGTATGCATTGAGACAACTCCGATTTTTCTTTTTCTTTCTTTCTATTTTTTTCAGAGACAGAGTCTCACTCAGTCACCCAGGCCGGAGGGCAGTGGCATAATCATAGCTCATGGCAGCCTCAAACTCCTGGGCTCAAGCTATCCTCCTGAGTAGCTGGGACTACAGGTGTGCAACATTGTAATCAGGTATATTTAATTTGCATACTCCATTTCAGCAGATCTAAGAAAAATACTGTTTTGTGGAAAGTTCAAGAAAAATTGGCTTGAAGTTTTCTTGTTGTACAAGAGACCCATTTAAAACAGGACTCAATCATCCAAGGGGGTTTTGGGTGGATGCTCCTCCACAAATATAAGTCAAACAGCTACATGCTCTTTCTTCAGAGACATAAGGAATACAATTGTTTACTGAAAGAAACCTAGACATCTCATGAAACCATGGGAGAAAGATTGGAAGAGTGACATGGCTTATCCAGGGTCACGTGGCTCATCTGAACATACCCTTTTCACCTCCCTAAGCTACTATTATTATTGCAATTTCACTTATGATTGCAATAGGCAGGGAGTGTTGCTCTTACAAGTGATCTCTTTTTTAGGAAATGATGCAATTAAACTCATATTTCTATGCTGATCCTCAGACCTCCTGATCTATACCCTCACTGTGTGATCTTTCAACCAACATTTATGGAGTAAAATACAAGGATTGACCTCATAAAAATCATCGTCCTTATTTGTTGAGTACTTACTACATGCCAGGCACTGTTCTGAAAATTTTCCATGCAGTAAGTCATTTAACTCTCCAAACAATCACACGAGGTATTATTTTTGTTTGCATTTTACACATAAAAAAGAAGAAAGAAAAAGAGGCACAGACCAGCTAAGCAACTTGTGTAAGATCACAGAGTAAGTGGTAGAGCCAGGATTCAAATCTAAATGGGAGAAAGTCCCACCCCTGCTGAGTGCAAAGGCTAAATCGGAGACAAACTCAAACAACAGGGCTAATATTTTGTATTTTGTGTGTAGGTGCATTGGGGAATTTACCGTATCTAACCTTCTTTCTTCATCTGCCTTGAGGAGATTTGCATTGTTGCCAAAGAAATGATTGCCAAAAACAAGAAAACATTAGCAGTCAAATTCTAACATTCAAAATAGAACTTTTCATTACAAAATCAGCTTGAGAGCCAGGCACTATTGAGATGTGATGTGAAGGAAAGAACGGGCCGGGCTTGGCTGTCCAGACCACAGAGCTTCACAGTACAGCCAGTCAGGGAGAAGAGGAGGAAAGTCCCTTTCTCCTCCAAGGGATTGTGGGAATAAGATGGCTGGCAGAGATGGTTGTACGTGTGATGGACTTGCGAAATACCGGGGGATGGAGGACCTAGGAGTTTGGCGGGGGGTCCTGGGACAACTTAGGTATCCCAGGATAAAACAAAGGGCAGAGCAGCCAGTTCGGGCAGAGGAAGGTTCCAGTTGGCCCTCCTAGGCTTCCCACACAGAAGTCATACAGCAGGGATGCTAAGTTAGGGCCAGCATCATTGCAGGAGAGCTGGGAGTAGACCACCTGGAATAGGGGGCAGAATGGAAAACATACAGTGGCATGGAGGAGTCTACACCGTGGGGGACTAAATTAGCAAGAACATGATTCCTGAGTTGAGAAAGAGCTAAGTGTGAGTCAGTGGTCGTAGGCCCCAGTAGAATGCAGGCACATCCCCTCAGCTGGGCAAACAGAGAATCAGAGTGTGGCATGGATTAAAGGACACTGCAATCCTCCATCAGAGGTAGGCCATCCTCCCTCCCTGTCTCTGTAAACGCCAGAGGGTAGAATTGGGGGCATCCAAGTAAGCAAACATCCCAAAGACTGGATGTTGTCAATGAGATGCTTAAATTATTGGAACAAACTCAGTTTGCAAAGCCAAAGTAAGTTTGGTTACTTTATCTCTCAGAGAAAGAAGGATGGAGGTGGTAGTTTGTCAATTCATGAGGAAGTCCAGAACAACTACTAACAAGTTAAAGGAACTACACTTTTCCTACATGACTGAGTTATGGTAGTACTTAAAAAAAAAAAAAAAAGTCTTGCTGTATATAAAAACTGTTAACAATTATCAGAGGAGTGTGAACCAGAGCAACTCCATCTTGAATAGGGGCTGGGTAAAATAAGGCTGAGACTTACTAGGTTGCATTCCCAGACAGTTAAGACACTGAGTCACAGGATGAGATCGGAGGTTGGCACAAGATACAGGTCATAAAGACCTTGCTGATAAAACAGGTTGCAGTAAAGAGGCCAGTCAAAACCCACCAAAACCAAGATGGCAATAAAAGTAACCTCTGGTTGTCCTCACTGCTACACTCCCATCAGCACCATGACAGTTTACAAATGCCATGGCAAAGTCAGGAAGTTACCCTATATGGTCTGAAAAGGGGAGGTGCTAATCCACCCCTTGTTTAGCATATAATCAAGAAATAACCATAAAAATGGGCAACCAGCAACCCTCAGGGCCGCTCTATGGAATAGCCATTCTTCTATTCCTCTGCTTTCACTTTACCCTATGGACTTTCCCTGAATTCCTTCTTGCACGAGATCCAAGAACCCTCTCTTGGGGTATGGATTGAGACCCCTTTCTGGTAACATAATGAAGCATGGGAAGGTTTGTCGTAGAATAACAAAACACTGCTTCCTATATGTCAGACACTGTCCTCAGCATGTTATAGCTATTAATTTATTTAAGGCTTATAACATCCCTATGACAGGTACTATTATCATCACAATTTAGCAGATGAGGAAACTGAGACACAGAGAGGTTACGTAACCAGGCTCCAGATCACATAGCTGATAAATAACAGAGGTGGGATTGAACCTAGGCAATCTGGCTCTCATGTTCATGCTCTTAACCTCCGTGTTACACATTGCACAGACAAAGCATGGAGGCAATACAAAGATGACAAGACCCACTCTGCCATTTGCAGAGGAAGCACTGTTAGGGATTTGGCCTCAGAGACAAGGAAGAGAAGCAAAAGGGTGAGAAACAGGAGCAAAAGCGCAAACCCTCAAGGAACACGCATGCAGGGAAGAGCAAGGCAGTAGACGCCTAACAAGCAAAGGGATTCATCTGCAGTGCTGCTAGAATATTCTATTTGTGAATGCCACTATGGCTGCTGCAGCATAGCACATTTGATACCTAAGATTTCTTTCTTCTGGCTGAGAACCAAAACTTTCTAACACTTCTGTGCTTTGACTTAACTTCTACTTCATGGCCACTTTGCAAAAAGAAATACCTTTTATTACTTTATGAGAATGCTCTAACAATGAATATGAAACAATAAGGTTCAGTCCATTGGGAAGGCTTGAAGCCAGTTAGGCTCACTCACTAGCTGGATGACTCACAGCTCATACCCCTCACATGTCTGTGATGTGAATTCAAGTCTCAGCAGAGCGGCTCACATATAGCCAACACCAGGAAAGTGAAATCTGGGAATGTAAGGAGCCTACCATGTCCTGCGGGCTGGACCATGCGGTATGGAGGAGAAGAGGAGGAAAGGAGGCTGGCAGGTCAGCAGAGGCTGGGTTCTGACAGGCCTCGCATGCCCAGCTCAGGAAGACATGGGAGTCAGAGGAAAAAGGGGGCCAAAGAAGGACCCCTACAGCATGGCCATTCCCTCGATCTAATGATTCTGATTAATTTTTCTTTCTTTGAATATTTTCCTCACTTTTATTGGCTTCACATTTGTATTTCTTATTTTCTGAATTTTCAATTTTGTCTTTTTTCATTGAATATTCATATTTTAAAACACCTTTAAAGATGTTTTTGTATTAAAATATTAACTGATATATCATGAAAGTTGTTGGAATCAAAATGGAATGACAAATGTTAAGAAAATCCTGAGAAAGTCCGGGCATGGTGGCTCATACCTGTAATCCCCACACTTTGGGAGGCTGAGGTGGGTGGATCACCTGAGGTCAGGAGTTTAAGACCAGCCTGGACAACATGGTGAAATCCCATCTCTACTAAAAATACAAAATGAGCCAGGCATAATGGTGCACACCTGTAATCCCAGCTACTTGGGAGGCTGAGGCAGGAGAATCAATTGAACCTGGGAGGAGGAGGTTGCAGTGAGCAGAGACTGCACCATTGCACTCCAGCCTGGGCAACAAGAGCAAAACTCCATCTAAAAACACCAAAACAAAACAACAACAACAACAACAAAAAAAAAACAACAAAGAAAAGAAAAGAAAATCCTGAGAAACAGAGCCAGGGGTGGCCCTGGAGAGTGGGTTCTCACGCTTGAGTGTGTGATAACAAAAAAGACTATAAAACCATAACCTCGCACAAAGGCCATCACAACCTTACACACACACACACACACAAAATACTTCTGCGAGAACATCTGCCCAGCAACTGGCCTCTCCAGCCTCAGACTGGCGTCACCCTTGTTATTGATTTTTGTAGCCAAGGGTAATGATTTCAAAACAATTATGTAATCCTCCTCATTCTTCCCTTTGGAAACCTTTGTCTTTACCTCCCTGAATACGCACATAGTTTACTATGACATGCCTATTCCCATTGTAGAGCTCTATTCTTAAGTAACAACTCCTCTTTTAGAGAGTCTATGCGATTCAGGTTGGCAATACGTTGTGAATATTTTGCTCAGTGTGGTGTGTTATTTACTTCTGAAATGTATTTAAACTGCTTTTTATATGAAAAGTTTAAAAAAAATATGTGGCCAAGTCTATACACTTTCTTTCCTTCATGGTTTCCTTCTAGTTTCTTCATTTCCTTACATTATTATGTAATATAAGGACTGCTCAGAAAAGCAATACTATGGTTTTTTATATCTGCCTCATGGTTCCATTACAGCTTAGAGGTTAAGAACTCAGGTTCTGAGTCCAATGAAGGTGAGGTTGAATCCTGGTTCTATTCTTCACTGACTGTGAGCAATTTTTTTTTCCTATAGTTTCCTCTCTGATTTTGAACCAGGCACTCAACAAACCAATCAGAGACATAGTCTCTCCATTATGCAGATGGCAAAATTAATATTTAGAGAGGTTAAGTTAGTTGTGCAGTAAGTGGGAGTTAAAATTGGACATGAGTTTGCCTTTTTTAGAGGCTGGGCTCTTACCAGTTACACTTATTCTATATTCCCTCACATGGGACACGACTGTTAACAGTACTTTACTATCTTGTAGATTAAGTTTTGCTAGCATTTTACTTGGGATGTTTGCACTTATGGTCAGAAGTGAGAATGTAGTACAGTTTGGAGGAAGTCTGCAGGTAGTTTGAACAATTTGTAGGTAGTTTGAACAACTTCTGGGCTCTGGCTAATATTCAGAACCTGGTGATGTCATCTGAAACCTTAGTTATCATATTTGGCCCGTGTCAAACACCAGACTGGACTAAATGCCCTGGCTTGGCACACAGTCTCTCTAACGAGACTACAAAGGACGGGAGCTGGAGAGAGAAGAGAGCAGATTGACTTAATTAACAGTATTTGGTAGTTACCCTCTCTGTGAGGAACAAAATATGCACTGTAAACAGGCACCAAGAAGATTTTGCTCCCCTGGGCTGCTTAAAGCAAGAACAATGATGTCAGGCGATGGTGTGAGTTCAGTTCAGAGCATGTTTTTAAATTTGCATTTAACTTGATTAGAAACAGCTGGAAAATCAGAACGATTGAGTAACTCTGCAATGATGCAGAGGGAAAGAATGCCCACTGCACAACCACAAGTTACCATCTTGAGCTGTTTTAGACAGAGAAATAATTCACGGTCATTGCAAATCATTTTGCAAGCCCCAAACTTCTGGTCCTTTCAGTGCTCATCTTTATGTCTGTTCAGATAATGTTGCTGCTCGCTGCTGACTAGAGTCACAGTGCTAAATACTACAAAATTAACATCCATTATGTCTTATGAAGTGTTTTGTAAAAGTATTTAAATCAGTATGGGATTCTTAACAATCAAATATAATTCTTTTCATTATTAAGTCATGGGCAGATGAAAGAGAATATTCTCCAGAGAGTTGAGGAGTCAGATGTAGCTCTCAGCCCTGAATATACAGGAAGAAATGTAAACCTGGGAGAGCGGCAGTGGTCCTGGTTTGGCTGCATCCTGATTTTGCCTCCATCCTGGTGGCAGTGACAGTGGCCTGTGCTCAGCCACGGAGCTCCATCCTCAAGGCCGAGCTCCACCCCCACAAAGGCCAAGCTCCACCCCCAAGGCCAAGCTCCACTTCCAAGGCCAGGCTCCACCCTCAAGGCCAAGCTCCACTTCCCAGGCCAGGCTCCACCCCCAAGGCCAGACTCCACCCCCAAAACCAAGCTCTACTCCCAAAGCCAAGTTTCACCCCCATTCCCTGGAGCCCGCCTCCCCGGCCTGCCTGGGCAGTTGTCCAACCTGTAGCCTCAGATCCTTGATTGAGTCTAGTGTTAGTTTCACTGAGAAATTGGAATATTTTGCTGGTATTTTCTGTTCTTCATTTGTGTAGTACAAAACATAAAGTAATTAAAATGCTAGGTGTCAACCCCACAGAGCTGCTGCCAGAATAAACAGAGGAACCTCTGATTTGTTTCAAATAAAACAAGTTGCCTTTAAATGCAAATGATTACTGCTTAAGTTTAAAATGAGAGAATACAGAAGAAAGGAGGTAAAATAAAAGAAAAAGCCCTGGCATGGTGGCTCACACCTGTAATTCCAGCACTTTGGGAGGCTGAGGCAGGTGGATCAACTGAGGTCAGGAGTTTGAGACCAGCCTGGCCAACATGTTGAAACTCTGTCTCTACCAAAAATACAAAAAGAAAAAACTATCTGGGCATGGTGGCAATTGCTTGCAGTCCCAGCTACTCAGGAGGTTGAGGCAGGAGAATCGCTTGAACCTGGGAGGCAGAGGTTGCAGTGAGCTGTGATTAGGCCACTGCACTCCAGACTTGGCCAACATGGGAGCCTCTTGCTCGGAGAAGGGAAGGGGAGGGGAGGGGAGGAGAGGGGGAGGGGTGACGAAGGGAAGGGGGAGGGGTGAGGGAGGGAAAGGGGAGGGGAGGGAGAGGGGTGAGGGAAGGAAGGAAGAGGGGTGAGGGAGGGAAGGGGGAGGGGAGGGAGAGGGGTAAGGGAGGGGTGGGGCAGGGGAGGGGAAGCAGAAGCGGTTCTCTGCTTGGCATGGTCTCACATATCCTACAAAACCCAGCTCACATATGATATCTATGAAGTGGTACCCAACTCCACAAGACATTGTCAGCTCCCTCTCCCGTGTCGCCACAATGCTTGGCAGGGTCTTTCCATCAGAAAGTCTCCAACCACACGAGGCATTTACATGTCCATAATTCCAGCTAAATGGTCAGGTTCTTAAAGGTGGTGTCATATCCTATTATTTACTAGCACAATGCCAGGTACCTAGACATGTATTTGCATTGCCTGTTAACCTACAGCTGTGGCCACAAGGGATGGATTAAGAGGGGCATTAGCCCCTCCATGGTTTCCATCAGTCTACCCTCACAAGTCTTTGGTATATTCAACTGATGTTTCTCAAACAGAACGTTATAGAGACCAGCTTTAAGACAAGTCTTCTGCCTCCTCTTCTCCCTAAACCCAGAATGTCACCTCAAATATCTCCTGCATCATACTGAGTAGCACTAACAATGCCTGACATAATAGGTGCTCAACAAAAATGTGCTGATCATAAAAAGAATACTAGTTAATGGATATAGAGTATTTACTATGTACTAGGCAATAAACTAAACACTTATATCGATTATTTTATCCAGTCCTTAAGAAAACCCTATGAGGTGGGACATTATTACAATCCTCATGTTACATCTGAATAAACTCAAACTGGTTAAGTGTGCCTAGGTTGGCATGGTGGGTAAATGGCAGAGCGAAGATGTGAACCCAGGCTCTCCACCTTTAGACCCTTTGTGTTAATTAAAGAATGAATGCTCAGAGTTTATATTTTTCTCTTTTGAGACAGAGTCTCACTCTTTCACCCAGGCTGGAGCACAATGGCACAATCTCAGCTCACTGCAACTTCCACCTCCCAGGTTCAAGCGATTCTTATGCCTCACCCTCCCAGGCAGCTGGGATTACAGGTGCCTGCGACCATGCATGGCTAATTTCTGTATTTTTAGTAGACATGGGGTTGCACCATGTTGGCCAGGCTGGTCTTGAACTCCTGAGCTCAAGTGGTCCATCCTCCTCGGCCTCCCAAAGTGCTGGGATTACAGGCATGAGTCACCATGCCCAGCCCAGAGTTGATTCTTATGATCCCAAACAGTAACATTCAAGTACGAAAATGACCTCCTGGGGAAAAAAAAAATGACTCAAGAGTCAGGTCTCCAAAGACGGTGAGATGGAGCTGAAATAAACTTTTTAATAGGAACGTTTGCCATTTTATACTAAAGGGCCCGTGTGATACTAGGATGTTGCATGTCCAGCCTGCAGCTCCCAGTGGTAAAAGCTCTTTTTGTCTACAAAACTGGATCTAGTCCCAGTTCTGCTACTCACTACTTGAGTGAACTTGAACCAAGTTATTTAACCTCTCTCTTTCCCCATTTCCCCAAGAGAAAACTGGGGAAACACTAGCCCTATCTCACAGCGTGTGAGGATTGTGTGGGCTGATGCATATAAGACACTTAACAGAGGCCTGGTACATTTTTACTGCTTAAGAAATGTTGACTATATTTATCATATAATTATTACAACAGGACAAAACTGCTTATCAGTATCAGCTGCCATCTCTGATATATTGGTGAACTAAGATTTCCCTCCATGCACTGAGAACCAAGCCATGCTCGATGGAGGAAACTCACATTAGAAGTCCGGATCTAAGTCAGTTCTTGGCTGTGCTATTAATTTATGAGAGGGCTCGAGCAAAATAGCGTGATCTTTCAGGGCCCGGGTCTCTGTCTCTGGGCAATGCAGATAATGATGTACCAGTCACTAGCAGTGAGCGGTACAATTAGAGAATGTCTTAAAGCTGCTCTGTATGGCCACGCCAGCAGTGGCCATATAGAGCAGCGACTAATGGTCACGCTAAAAATTTCTGACTTTATTTTTAAGTCATCTATGTAAACTAATGAAGGCTGCGTGGAATGGATTAAATTTTGAGTTTTGTTTTTTAGTTGTTGTTGTTGTTGTTTTGAGGCAGAGTTTTACTGTATCACCCAGGTGGGAGTGCAGTGGTGCAATCTGGGCTCACTGTAACTTCTGCCTCCTGGGTTCAAGTGATTCTAGTGCCTCAGCCTCCTGAGTAGCTGGGTCTACAGGTGCGCGCCTCCAGGCCCAGCTAATTTTTATATTTTTAGTAGAGATGGGGTTTCGCTTTGTTGGCCAAGCTGATCTTGAACTTCTGGCCTTAGGTGATCCACCCACCTTGGCCTCCCAAAGTGCTGGGATTACAGGCGTGATCCACTGTACTCGGCCAGATTATTTTTAATGATAAATTGACATAACATTTAGAGAAAAGTCAACATTTAAGTGATAAGAAAAAACGTTTAAAATGCTCAGAAATGGAAGGACTCAGGAGGAGATAATCAGCTTTTAATTACTTACATACTGTTCACTCCAATTGAGATAATTACCTGGGCTCTTAGTTACATTAAGAAGCATTTTCCTGTTTAAGAAGCCTATCTACCAGAGAGAGAGAAAAGGTAAGATTCATAAACTCCACCTACTTAATTTTTTAGGAGAGCTCTTGGAAACAAAAAGTCAGCGGGAAGTAAGAGTTGTGCTGCTTCAAATGGAATCTAGGAATATTGAACAATGTAGGTGGCCCCCGCTGATATGATGCAATGCGTTTCTAGAAACCAGAGCATGACAGGAATCCTTCTAAGGCCCGCCAAGCAGCTGCTCTCGCATTTGTTTGCACCCGGCCACAGGGTAATCCTTAATTTCCCAGGCCATTCTTGATCCAAAGCACGGTGGTAACAAGAAAACCCTCTATTTTTCAGGCAATGCCAGAAGTGAGGATGTGCTTATCAAAGTGTGGGAGTCATTTTCGTGTTTTTGATTCCTGAGACCCCCACTGGAACACCACACTCTCTGAAACGGGTGTTGTGGCACAGGGTGGAGTGTAGAGGCTTTGAAGCAGCACGGATCTGGGCTTCAATTCAGATTGCACTCCTTGCTGTGTGATGTCAGGCAAATTACTCAGCTGTTCTGTGCTTTTCTGGAGTTGTCTGTAAATTCAGGATAATGATACCTAACCTGCGGTTTGTTCTGAGGCTTGGTGAGTTGTCACGCCTATACAGAGCATCAAGAGGGTGCTGGGACACCCTCACTGGCATTCAGTAAAGCTAGTTATGGCCTCAGTGGCCCCTCTTTTCCCTCATGAGCTTTGGACGTCTCCTCTACAGTCTTGTAACCTTTGCTCAGGGTGCCCCCTTTAAGAGCCTGCAGCTCAGCGGCTTGGTCACCAGCTCTCACCACTGCCACTGCTGCTATTCTTGCCTGGCTACCCCTCTGAGGGCACCAACGAGCTACACTTTCCTGATCATCTTCATCACATGTGGCTCCTCAAGTGACACAGGAGTGGTGCAGGCCCAGAAGTCAGCCTGGGCCCTGCATTGAACTGAGCTCATTATTCGCTTGGACCCCTGCGGCAAGGTTTGAACAACTTTATAATAGGCAAACTGTTTCACCACATTTGCGTCCATTAAAGAAAAATCCAAGTTGGTATATATGTTTAAAACACACAGACTGCTATACCTGCACTGTCCAATGTGGTAACCACAAGCCACATGTGGCTACTGAACATCTGAAAATTGATCCGACGAACTGGGCCATTCTGGGCTTATCCAAGGAAAGCAGAGTTGAGAGGCCAAGGGGAACAGGCACTCAGTGCACATCACGTGGCTCCAAGGATGTAATTGCCTGCAAGCCGGGCTGCTGAAACTGCCTGCTGTAACTGGAAACCAGTTTTATTTGACAGCTACTGAAACAACCTGCTACAACTCTAAGATTACTTTTATCCGCCACCGTAGTCGCTCACCAGTTAGGACTTGTCAGCTTCCCAGAACTTGCCTGGTGCCAACGAACTTTTTTCCAAAACAACACACAGCATTTCTCCTTTCTATAAAATCTCCAACCCTCTCTTTGTTCTTCAGACAAAATAAGGACCACTGGTCTGTGTATATACCCTGAATTGCAATTCTTGCTTCCCAAGTAAAATGGTTTAAATTTAAAGATTCATCTCTATATTTTATTTGACTTCAGCAGATACTAAAATGTGGCTGGTAAGAAGTGATGTGCCATGAAATAAAATACACACTGAATTTTGTGCAAAATACAATTAAATATAATAATTAAATATACTTTATTTAAATATGTTTTTATTGATGATATAAAATGTATCATTAAAATTAATTTAAACTGTTTCTTTTCATTTTCTTTTACTTATTTCTTTTAGACGGAGTCTCACTGTCTCCAAGACTGGAGTGCAGTGGCGCAATCTTGGTTTACTACAACCTCTGCCACATAGGTTCAAATGATTCTCCTACCTCAGCCTCCTGAGTAGCTGGGATTACAGGCATGCAGCTCCATGCCCGCTAATTTTTGAATTTTTAGTAAAGAGGGGTTTCGCCATGTTGGCCAGGCTGGTCTTGAACTCCTGACCTCAGGTGGTCTGCCTGCTTCGACCTCCCAAAGTTCTAGGATTACAGGCGTGAGCCACTGTGCCCGGCCCTATTTCTTTCTTTAATTCTTTTTATTTGTCTCAGTGTGACTAGTAGAAAGTGGTGGCTCACATTAAATTTCTATTATACTAGACAAGTCTGAAAAGCAAACATATTAACTATTTTAGAAATACTATAGTAATCAACAGCTTCAGTACTGTGGAGACAAGTTTTTCTTGGAAGAGATTAGAGAATGTAATTATTCATGTTTTGAAAGAGTGCTTGCAGCCTTCTGCATTCACCTTTCATAATGGCTGTGTCATCATATGATTGACCACTTGTTTAACTTTATTGAATAAATTCACACATAGATGATTTTCAATTGGCAAAAAAAGTTAAAACCATGCATAGGGTTTTCTGTTACAAAAGTAATGCACAGTCATCACCAACAAACAAGCATTTGTCATATCCAATGTAGATTTACAATAATGGAGTACTATCTGGTTTACTGTTTGGATGGTCTAACTCATTTTGTGTACAGTTCCCAGTTACTTGGTCACTATTTTATAAGCTGTTTTGGATACATACGCAACTTTGTTTTAAAATGCCTAATTGCTCACTCAAGAATGAACTGCATTCAGTAGTTGGCTAAATGATTCCTACGAAATTTCTATTTGAAGAAAGTCTTCATTGTAACATCAGAAAGACAAAGCTTCCACTAAAAAAGATTAATAAACACAACTCTTTTTTAGCAATCAAAATGATACTATATTTCTTTGTCTGATCTTTAACACTTTGGCCTAGTACATTTTTATTTGTTCGATATGTGATCCAAGTACACATAGCCATCTTACGCTTTAGGATTTTTGAAGGTTCTCCACATATTCACCCAATCTAAAAACTGACCTCATATAGACATCTGGCTCATTGAAAACCACTTACAAACAAAAATCATACAGGCTATCTTGGTATAGACCAGCCAGAAGATCATCACAGTTTGATCATTTTTAGTTAGTTTTTCTTTTTTCCAGAATACCTATTTTTAAAACTTCTTTTCAAAAATATGCCTGTATGTTGTTTAATTTTCTGTATTATTGGGATAATAATTTTGGAGGGAAAAACCTACCATATTTTCATTAAATGGTGTAACAAGCTGTAAAGAGAGATCACAGTATTTATCAAGGTACGTGAATTCGTCCAATGAAGCTGCTATTGGCTTCTGCGTATTGTTTGTACAAACTGTGTCTTACTTCACTTTTATTTTAATATTTACTATTCTGGTATTTTTCTTTCCCATTTAAGAGTGTCCTGACCATCATCATCTTTTTAAATTCTTCTGTGTCATTTCGATTACCTACATATTCTTGCCATTCTTCACTTTCTTCCGTATCCTCATGAGTTTTAACCAGCAGAGTTTTTATGTGTTTGTTTTGGCTTTTCAAGTTTCTACTGTGACATATAGGAGAGTGTGGGACATTTTCAGTTCTGCCAGTCTTATCCCTTTCGGTTTACAATTTGAGCTTCCACTAGGCTACTTCCTTATTATTATTTGAATTTTAACATGAACATAGATCTGAAGAAATATCCCAAATTCATCTGAAATTAAGGCACACAGAAGAGCGATTTGAATGTATTTAAATGGCTACAATGTTGCAGTGCTGTACGAAGCTGCATTACCACTTAATCAAATCTTCTGCTATACACCTTGACTAATTATGAACGAGCTCAGGAGTTTTTATCACTGGATCATTTGTGTCAGTAACTATTTTGCACATTGTTTCCTCTGGAACCACCAGACTTTGTTAAGACAAGATGAATTAAGCTATTCTGAGATACAATGCAATGTGCTAAGTTGTGTAAGGCATATGACTTTTTTTTTTTTTTTTTTTGGAGACAGAGTCTCACTCTGTCACCCAGGCTAGAGTGCAGTGGCGTGATTTTGGCTCACTGCAATCTCCACCTCCTGGGTTCAAGCAATTCTCCTGCTTCAGTCTCCCTAGTGGCTGGGATTATAGGCACGTGTCACCACGCCAGGCTAATTTTTTTTGTATTTTCAGTAGAGATGGAGTTTCATCATGTTAGCCGGGCTGGTCTCGAACTCCTGGCTTCAAGTGATCCATCCACCTTGGCCTCCCAAAGTGCTGAGATTACAGGCATAAGCCACCACGCCCGGCCATAAGGCACATAACTTTGCACACAGACTCACTCCCTGTTTGTAGTACTGGCATAGGTCTGTGCTCTACACACACGAGAAGCCTGAACAAGTCATTTCACTGATGTCCATTAACAAAGAAAAATACTGTATGGGACCTTTATTGTTTTAGACAGTGGATGATGGGATGGAGTCTACTGACAGGGGAGCTCTTCCGTTTTGAGCAGGAGTTGTTGAAAATAGAATCCTCTACTTAGCTTTGTACATGTCTGATGATAGGGAGAATTTTCCACAGACCAGTTTTGGTCTCCACATGTTGTATACTAGCTTCTCTTCCACTATCCAGCCGTACAGTGCCAGTACACAGGCCACGTCCTGATCACAACATGACCTGGCCCTGCACAATCACATCACTGCAGGGCAGGTCAGCATGGGGGCCACAGGAGTATTCCTGGAATCTACTCCATACTGGGACAGCTAGCAGTACCTTAACCCTACACAACAGTGACTGCGAACCCCACAAATATATGCCATGAAATCCAGCTAACTGGATCCTTCATTTAACTTCCTCTTAGATAGAGCCTCAAAACCCCCATGATCTCCAAACACACTCAAGGCAAGAAGAAGGATGGAGGTAAGGCAGAAGTGGACAGAGACAGAGGTGTTAAGCAATCATGCTTAAGATATCTCTAAAAAACTTGTTTGCATTTAAGAACATCAGACCATGTGAGCACATTGCTAAGCTCTTTCCTGGGGTCTTGGGAAAGGCCCACGCAACTGAAGGGCCCTGAAATAGAAGCTTTATCAGCTGCACAGCAAGTCAGCTTCTAATTTATTTCAACACCAAGCCAGGGTTCCAGGACATGGCCCCCATATCTCCATTCTCTTCTGTGTCAAGGTCTGTTCCATGCCCACCAACTAGGCTCCTTATCCAGATGTGGGCACTTGTGGCCTCCCCTTTATTCAGGAGTGTTCAGCAGAACTGAGATGCCCTCTTATCAAGTCCTTCCTCATTCTCAATTTCTCCCAGATGATCTGCTGCGTCCTCATGAAAACCTGTCTCCTCCTGAGACAAGGCTTCCTCACCTGTACTCCCTACTTCTCGTTGTCTCGGTTCCTTGCTGTGACTTATAGAAGAAACTATCTTTGAGTGAGTAAAGAATATGAAAAGTTAAACCAGTTTTATTAGGCAAAAATCAAAGTGGCAGTGAATGGGAATCACGAATACACAAAACTTTGTATGTTGACAGTGATAGAAAAACATCCTAGTATAGGATGCTATGCTAATTATAGCATGGATAACTTGGAACGGATTCTGGAAGGAGTATCAAAACATCAGAGTTGATGACGTAAGACAAACCCAGGAGAATTTTTAACCCAGTTGTGACTTACAAACCCAGAAGAATTTTTAGCTCAGTTTGGGTGGGGATGTGACAGCTGCCTTTCAATAACTGTTATGTGTACCTACAAGGATGGAGTCAATAAGGTAGCTGGGCGCAAAGCAATCTAAATTAAACCAACTAAGTCGAATTAAGTAAAAGATAATGAGAGCCAGATGTTGTGAAACTCCATTAGGCTATGGAAATCTCCCAGAAGAGATGCAAGTAACATCATTACTCAGAACCAAGAAAATAGTATTATCACTGAACGTGTTATGAGTAACTTCAGGATGCTTCTTCCAGGGAACTAACCGGAGGCCCACACATGTTTCCTGTTTCTCTGTGGTCCTTGTTTACCCAATGCTAAATTATGAGCACAAATTTCGTCATTAATATAATACTTAAAAACAAAGACTATTGCCTAAAGAGTTCAATCACTTAAAGCCCTACTTTTTTTTAAAAAAAATGTGTCATCTCATAGAATAACTGAATTTCCCATAAAAGCCAATTCATTTTGATGCTTACAATGAAGCCCGTCAAACTGGAAAGAAAGAGACAAGAGCAGGGAAAACAGGTTTCATCTAGTAAGCTTACTCTAATTAGTTAATAGCATTTGCTCGGGGCTGTGAGGGGAGAAGGGTTTTGAGGAAAATAATGTCATGATCCATCAGTGATGTCTGCTATGGTGTGGGATAAGCCAGCAACAACTTGTGTGCCATTTGCAAAACTCTCTTAGACCAGAGCTAGAGGTCAGCTAACCACAGACTCATCAGAATCCAAGAGGCCCCAGGCAGCGTAGACACAGCCCTGGAGCTGAGGCTTTCTGCTCCTCCCTTAAAAGATTCCGCCAGCATCAAAGAAACTAGGAAGCCATGTTTAAGGGCCCTCTCTCTTAGTCTGTGAAGGTTATGACTGTACCCTCTGGATTTTGAGAACGCTCTTGGAGGCCATTTGGCACAACCGTGTCATTTTAATTATGAGGAAGCTGAGGCCAGAGAAGCTATTTCACCCATCCGTGGCCATAAGACAACTTAGAGGGAGACTCGGGACTAGAACCAAGGCCCCCTGGCTCCCAGACCTGTGACCTGAAGTTCTGTGGGAGCAGCTGGTCCCTTTCTCTCCTGCTCTGCAGCACTGCTCCCAGGTCCTGGGTAGCCACATGATACTAGTCTTAAAGCTGTGTGGGTACTTGTCAATCGCTGACTTGTTGTTGGCCACCAACTTCAAAGGTTGTATTCTTGCTTCCTTTTGGGGTCTGTGGTCAGTCTTCTCTTGTTCTTCAGGATCAGTGGCTCACTGGACACCTTAATTCAGGAGATAACAACAATGGTGGCTCCTGAAATGCCCCATCAAAGCCCATGTGGGCTACAGTGTTCTTTGTGATGTAAAAGCCATAAGACAAAACATGCTTGACTTGGGTCTAGAGAACCCTGAACGAGCCTCAATATTCCTTTCCGGTCTGTTGGTAACAAGAGCCAGCCAAGGGCAGATATGAGTCAGACTCTGGTGTCAGGTACCTCCCAGGCTGACCTTGACCTTGCTCTGCCTGTTAGAGGCCCAGGGACAGCAAAGAGAAGCTTCCGCTGCCTTGCTCTGGGCATGATCACTTTGCAGAGGACAATCTAATCCCTTTCAACTTGACTTGTTTTCATTTGTGCTTTTTTTTTTTCCCCTCTTCCTATCAAGGCTCCTAAGGACATCTGACAGCCTGATGACAACCACCTTAAGGTTCATCAAGACCCAGACAAAACAGAATTTCACATCAGCAGAAAGCCGAGCAAATCCTGTCTTCTTTCTGGGACTGACATGTTTAGTCATACACCCTTCTAAATTTTCTTCTTGGTTTTACTTACTTGTGTGCCATGGCCAAGGGCCAAGGCCAGGGAGATGCTCAGCAGGCTGCCCCAGTGGGAGGAGTTTGATGCTGCCCGGCTTTTCCCCTCTTGCAAGGATATACACCATTCCTGGTGCAAAACTTCAGACATTGTTTTCTTAATACATGAAGCAGCTTTGGCTTGACTACAAGGACAGTGTTGCTCTGGCAATAACTGGTATTGTACCAAATGAACATGAAACTCAATACGGCAGCGTGGTCCTCTCCATCCTTGGCCCACTTATGCCTAGTGTTCCATTATTGGAACACTAAACATGTGGGAGTTATTTATATCCTACTGCTCAAGGTCATCGCCAAGGTCTGATTGCAAAATTTCAAAAAATTGCAACCTCAAGCATAAATGAGTTAGAGCCTCTTATTTTCAGAGTTCCTGAGCAAAACAGCAACTATTCTTCCAAAGCTTGTTGGATTTGCACGTATATACCTAGGCCTCTGTGAAGGGGTCTGTGTTACTGTGTCGTTATCCAATAGTCAAAAAGGATACATCCAGCTTCTCATGTAAAGCACTTACCACAGTATCTGGCACATGGTAAGCGTTCAGTACAGTTAACCATTCATGTAATTATTATAACTTTTATTGTGTAAGTAGCACCATGCTATAGTGTGCAGTACTATATAGCTTAGTCTTAATAAGAGCTGGCATACTATAGAAGTTTATAGCTATTAAATAATTTTCAATCATAATTCCACTTAATCCTCAGAAAAATAGCTTAAACTGCACCTCTACATACAATTTTCTCCATTGGTTCTCATCTATTCCTTCTCTGAACTACCACAGCACTGAATTTGCCTCTGTTTGTTCCCTCTCCCCCACTTAACACACACAGCCCTGGGAACTACACCCTCTCCTCCTCTGCTCTGCTCTGAGCCCCAGGAAGTGACATTCCCCAGGCTCCCCTGCTGGCTGGGAGGCACCAGCCGGAGATTAGAGATGTAGCAGTCAGGGTTGTCCAGAGAAACACAACTAGTATGAAGAGATGTATTAAAAGGAATTGGTTCATTTCATTATGGAGGCTGACAGGTCCCAAGATCTGCACAGTAAGTCAGCAAGCTGGAACCCCAGGAGAGCTGATGGTGGATTTCTAGGCTGAGGGCTGGCAGCTTAGTGACCCAGGAAGAGCCAATATCCCAGTTCAAGTCCAAAGGTAGTAGAAATATCGATGTTTCAGCTCAAAGGTCATCAGGCAGGAAGAATATTTTTTTACTAGGAGGAGGGTCCAACTTTTTGTTCTTTTCAGGCTTTTGACTGATTGGATGAGGCCTGCTCACATAAGAAAAGGTAACCTTCTAGGGCCGGATGCGGTGGCTCACACCTGTAATCCCAGCACTTTGGGAGGCCGAGGTGGGCAGATCATGAGGTCAGGAGATCAAGACCATCCTGGCTAACACGGTGAAACCCCATCTCTACTAAAAAAATAAAAAATCAGCTGGGTGTGGTAGTGGGCGCCTGTAGTCCCAGCTACTTGGGAGGCTGAGGCAGGAGAATGGCATGAACCTGGGAGGTGGAGCTTGCAGTGAGCAGAGATCGCGCCATTGCACTCCAGCCTGGGCAACAGAGCGAGACTCTGTCTCAAAAAAAAAAGGGGGGGGGGCAACCTTCTTTGCTCAGTTACCAATATAAATGTTAATTGCATCCAAAAACACCCTCCTGGAAATACTGAGAATAATGTTTAACCAAATATCTGGGCCCCTTATGGCCCAATCAGGTTAGTGCATAAAATTAGCCATCACAGAGGGTAAAAATACGTCCTAGAAATACTCAGAATAATGTTTAACCAAATATCTGGGCACCTTATGGCCCAATGAGGTTACTGCATAAAATTAGTCATCACAGAGGGTAAAGGACAGAAAGGTCTCAGCATTTCTTTCCTTCTGCCTCCCTGCTTTGGGTGCAGCATCTCCGAAAGCGGCCATGTTTCTCTAGGATGACAGATCCAGTGGAACAGCCCCCACTGCAGGCTCCAGCTCTATTTATTCATTTGCTACCATGGTAATAGTTCCCTTTCTCATTAATCTTTGGGCACCTGAGCAACCTTTGTTGATTCTTTAACCCAGCACACACCTGAATGATCCCATCCTTCAAGCCTCTTCATTTGAGTCTTTCGGGTGAATGTTTCCTCCTGAGACTCAGAGACATAGCAATATTCATCCTTCTCTCCATTTTATAATTATAATAGAAATACATGTTTGTTGTGGAAACTTTTGAAAATAAAGAATACATTTTAAAAAATCAACCTGAATCCTACCAAAAGATCACCATTATTGACCCGTTATCTCCTATTGGGGTGTATGTGATGGAGGAGTCTTATAGAAATAGCTTGCTGTTGTCATCTGTCTCATTTCTTTAAACATTCTTCAAGAATGTAATTTTTAATGGCTGCTTGTTATTCTATGATATTTATAACTCTCTTACGGCACTTGGATTATAAATTGTTTTCCGCCCCTAGAAGATACTCATAGAAGCCAATTTGCCATTCAGCTAGCTTCATATTTTGCACATTAATGTCATTTATTCAAAGCCACATCATTCACCACACCCTGTCAAAGACATTAAATGGTTTACAGAGATAAACAAAATATAGCAAGAGAACATACACTTAAAGTATATGAGAGTAAAAGAGAAAATAAGCATAAGCATAGTAAAATGAGATGAAGCCAAGACTGGGGTTGAAATCCACTAACACATGCCAAGAATCTTATACTCTTATTAGAAGTTGGCCACAAACTTGGCTGTAAGTCCATTCAAAGAGGAAAACATCAGTAGTTACTCAATCAGAGTTTCCATAAAATAAAAACAATCCAGTTACTTGGGAGTAGTCTTGACAAATGGCATAATGTCGTCTTCAATATCCTTACTCCCAAGGCCAAGAGGGAATTTTTATGGAGTTATTTCTTATAAAATCTGCCTATATAAGCTGAGGTTATTGTGCCAAACTGCAAGTCAGGAAAAGCAATTCTACCAGAGCCCTGGGGAGATGCATTCCTGGTATACAGCTCTTCATCTGGCTTAAGCTAGGAGTGGAATTCAGAGACTGTAGACAAAAGGATGGTTTGCATATTCTTCAGGAAAATATCCATGCTGGGTCTCTTTACAATATCTATAGATCTATACCTACTATATTAAGTAGCAGAGTTCTGGCTCCAGCAACATGGTTATTTGAACTAAACTGGACTCCATCCCTTCTAGAAACATTTAAAATATCACATAAAATTAAAACACATAGTCAAAATCGAAAGAACAGATGAACAGTCTCCAGGTGTCACCAACAGCAGGAAAGATCTCAGGCAGAGGGATTAGGCTTACTGACCACCTCTCGTGGCCCAGGGAGACATGGAACCACAATACAGATCCAAAAGGGTGAGATTTTAATATGTCAAGAGGGGAATTTGGTGTGATCTCAGGCCTCTGCAAAGTAGGGAACTGAGACTGGAAAGTTCTGTATGCAGTTAAGTCCCTACAAAGGACTAGAAAAGCTATTATTAGCCCATCACTGATTAGGGCTCTGATTTAAAGGTAAAACATCAGATAAACAAACAAACAAAAATTATCCTACAGAAGTGAAACACCAGTTTCAAGACACTTGTAACTGTAGAGTCCTGATTTACTCAATCATAGCTGCAAAGTTCACACAAATATGGTTCCCAAACCAGTGAAACCCGCAGAACATTTGGCAAAAGAAAATGCGAAACAAATCTGTACGGACATTTCCCCTGCCCAGGCTCCTGGGACACCCACAGGAACAAACGACTTCAATTGAGGATGAGCTCACAGTAAAAAACGTATAAACCACAAGACAAACAAAAAACTGAACCACATAAGGGAAGTCAGCAGATACAAAAATACACAAAAAAATAGCTGCTCCCCACCAAACTGAAATATTTGGGCTGTTGGGGATGTTGGAGGTGGTGGGATTCCCTTGCATCTTTGTAGATCTCAAGACCTCAGAGATCTTGGGCTGTTCAGGTGAAAATGGTGGCACAGGTTCAGGAAGAAAGAAGAAACTCCTCAAAAGCCCTTTATGTCAGAGTTCCCACTTTCACTGTTTTAAAATAATGTTCCAAAGTGAACTGAGCCATGAACCCAAGTCAGAAAGCTAGAGAGCCCTGAAGTTCTCACCAAATGTATGGACATAGGCAAGTTTCCTCACTTCCTCAGTCTAAACCACCTATTTACCATCTATTTACCAACCCCAAAATGTAGGCAGTTACTAGAACCCTTCCAAAATCACAGAAAGCAGGGCAGATGGGGCTGTGCCGATTGACAAGAGATGAGCTCTGAGGTTCTGCAGTGAGCAGGTCTATGCAAATCTACCCCCAAATTCTGAGGAAGCTGAGAGGCCAAAGAAAAAGCTGACAAATCCAGTTTCTTAGAAACTATTAAAAGCGGCCTATATAATAACTATGTTTAAATGATTAAAAATTCTGAGAGAGAACAGAAACAAGGCTGACAAATCTAGTTTCTTAGAAACTATTAAAAGGGGCCTACATAAGGACTATATTTAAATGATTAAAAATTCTGAGAGAGAATAGAATCAATATGAAAAATCAGGCCAGTAAAGAAAGGAGAATCTGTACAGAATTAGAAATAGAAATATAGCTATTGAAGTTAAAAACTCAGAAGATGGGTTAAATGACAGACCTACATCCAATTAAAGAGAAGAAAGACCTGAGGAAATCTCCCAGAATTCAGTTCAAAGAGACGAAAGGATTCTAAGATATTAAATGACAGTGAGCTCAAGATCATATTTAACTTTACATTTACACAGCACTTATGTGGGCAGCCTCTGTCCTGTTCTCTACAAAGGTCATCTAACTTAATCCTCTTGACAGTCCTCCTTTTCAAATGTAGCTGAGGTACAAAGAGTTTTATTGACTTACCAAAGACACACAGGTAACCTTGGAGGTGGCAGAGCTTGGGTTGGATGCCAGTAATCCACCCTCACTACAGTACAATGAGCCTCAGAGGTCCTACTGCTTCTGTGCTTCTCTCTCTGCTGCACTAGCCACCTCCCCCTCTCCACAGGACCATTCCTATCAGCATATCATAATGCTCTTGTATTTCCCAACATTAAAAGAAATGCTTTCTTGACCTTACACCCTCTGTCAGCTACTAATCCCATTATTCTGCTGTTTATCACAACTTAAATCTATAAATTTTTACAAAGGCTGTCTTGACTTCCTTACCTACTATTTTCTCTTCAACTCACTCAATCTGTCATCTATCTTATACCATACTATCTTAGAGAATCTCTCTCAGCTTCAAATTGATACATCTGATTGCCTATTGAATTCCAAATTTAACTTGTATAAAACTTAACTCTTGACCTCCACCTTCCCCATTTTATAAATCCAAAAACATATGAAAGTAAATTATCTCCCCACAAGATGCTTATTTTTTATTTATTTTGAGACAGAGTCTAGCTCTGTTGCCCAGGCTGGAGTGCAGTGGTGCCATCTCAGCTCACTGCAACCTCTGCCACCTGGGTTCAAGTGATTCTCCTGCTTCAGCCTCCCAAGTAGCTAGGACTACAGGCACCCACCACCACACTTGGCTAATTTCTGTATTTTTAGTAGAGATGGGTTTTTGTCATGTTGACCAGGCTGAGATGCTTATTGATAACAAAGATAAAATATTACTTTCCTAGCATAAATAACTTTAGTCAAGTAAAGTTAATCACCAATAATGTGACAAACAGATCTTCTATGACTCTTGATAAGATGCACTGGGAAGGACACAACATCACTCAGTGTTCCTCCCAAAAATATATAACCTGAGTTGAATAAAAAGAAACATCAGGCAAACCTAAATTGAAGGACATTTAAAACAAACGAATGGTCTATAGGATTTTTTACTTTTTATTTTTATTTTTTTGAGATAGAGTCTCACTCTGTCACCCAGGCTGAAGTGCAGTGGCACGATCTTGGCTCACTGCAGCCTCCACCTCCCGGGTTCAAGAGATTCTCATGCCTCAGCCTCCTGAGTACCTGGGTCTACAGGCATGCACCACCACACCCAGTTAATTATTTTTTGTAGAGAAGGGGTTTCACCATGCTAATTTTTGTATTTTTAGTAGAGACAAGGTTTCACCATGGTGGCCAGGCTGGTCTTGAACTCCTAACCTCAAGTGATCTGCCCACCTCAGCCTCCCAAAATATTGGGATTATAGGCATGAGCCATCATGCCTGGCCTTTATTCCATCTTTACCTATACCTGATGCTCCACACCGATATGGGGCTGTAGTCCTGCGACATTTTCACAAATGCGATTTCATTCTGAGCCTCAAAGCCCTCCTACAAGAGGAAGGGTAAGAATTATCCTCTCCATTTGGTAGATGAGGTGATTTAGACTGAGGTGATGAGGAAACTTGTCTATGTCTGTACATTTGGTGAGAACTTCAGGGCTCTCTAGCTTTCTGACTTGGGCTCATGGCTCAGTTCATTTGGTAACATTATTTTAAAACAGTAAAAGTGGGAACTCCAACATAAAGGGTTTTCGAGGAGTTTCTTCTTTCTTCCTGAACCTGTGCCACCATCTTCACCTAAACAGCCCAAGATCTCTGAGGTCTTGAGATCTACAAAGATGCAAGGGAATCCCACCCCCTCCAACATCCCCAACAGCCCAAACGCCACCTTTTAGGTGGAGGTTACTCTGTCCCTTGTCACCGCTACCTTTCCAAGGACATCTTCATTATTCTTTCCTTGGTGCTCCGACATCTTTTTGCACAGGCCTTTACTGTAAAGTTTTCACTTTGTATTACAGTTGGTTCTTCGTATGGCTGTCTCTTTCAGCTAGAAATTGATTTCCTGGATGCTGAGTTCATATCATCTCCATGTCTTCTTCATCTGTTAGTGTCCTGGCACCCACACATTAGTAATTTGGAGAGAGTTTAATAAAGGGACTATTTACAAAGATGTGAGCTGGGATTAGGAAAATGAAAGCAATCATAGAGTGTTCTCCCTTCCCTTCTCTCACCTGTCCCTCAGCCCCACTGACCCCCACCTATTTACCAACCTCAAGACCTAGGCAGTTACTGGAACCCTTCCACAATCACAAAAAGCAGGGTGGATGGGGCTCTGCTAACCATAGGAGATGAGCCCTGATGTTCCGCAGTGAGCAGGTCTATGCAAATCTATTCCTACAGTCCAAGGAAGCTAAGAGGCCAAAAAAAAAAAAAAAAAAGGCTGACAAATCATTCTTAGATAGTAATATTTACTAGGAACTTATAGACAGAAGCCATGTTTGTGTGTCAGGTGGCAGTGAGACAAGATGGTGGATTCCTGTGCTATCAACCCTCAGACCCACGGCTTATATACCATAGGGCAAGGGTGATTCAGAAGGGATGCCTGGGACAATTGAAGTACAATAACATCAAGGTTGTCTGACCTAAGGGCAGGATTTACAGTGAGTACCTGCTCTTACACAAGGAACAGATAAACTGGAAATCTCAGAAGATTCCCAGAACTGGGGTTAACCAGAAATCAACATGGTGGATTAACATCCAAGATGGAGTTACTTTGGCCCTGACACCTGTCTACAGGGTGCAGCCAGGCCATGAGATCCCCAGCTAGGAGTTCCTGTCTGCTGGTCCATGCTGACTGGAAATCAGAAGGCAAGGGAGTCGTCAGTGGCGTCATCCCCCTTGGGTGCAGAGCAGGGAGAGGCAGAAATGGGACAGACGGAGAATGTGCCCACATCTTTGCATTCCCAGCATGCAGCAGAATGTCAACCACATCATTGGTGCACAGAAATATTTTTAATTGAATTGCTGAATCTTAGATATTGCTCATTGATATCCCTTAGAAATAAAGAAAGCTTTTTTTTTTCATTGCTACATGTTTAGCACAGTTCAAGCCAGAGAAATACCAGACATATTATCAAAGTTTCCAGCGTTGCACTGTCGTGACGAACTCAGATTTCTATACCAAAACATAAAGCTAACTGCTCTATTTAGGAATGTCATAGCCAAAATATAGACTACTGTATAATTATGAAGTTATAATTCTTTCCTACTTCATTCAGTTAAAGATCTTGTGTACACCTCAATATGAGAAAAATGTATTTTTGTTCTACTTTTCTTACTCAAATGCAAAGGCTCTTCAACCTGTTTAATAATTAAAACAACATGAGACTTAAGAGTGAATGGCAAATATTGCAGCTAATGATAAATGTGGACGTGTGTGTTAGTTATGCCATCTCTGAAGAAACTGGCGAGTTGGCTTCCTGATTATGAACAGTGACGGCCAAAGTTCCAAAACAGACACTGCCGCTCCTCCAGGTTTCCATAGCTCTCTTTCCCCAGCAGTCAGATTCACTGCTTTTATTAATATCTCAGGAAGGTGATGAGTGTAACACAAAATCCTTGCTTCAAAGGCCACTCAGTATTCAATTTTCTAATTGATTCTTTTAATAAAACACCATGAAAAGTCTGCATCATACACTCAAACTCCTTGAATATCTATGATTAATAAGCTGAGATTGTGGCTCCAATACTAACTCCCAGTGGTGGCTAATTTGTGGAAAATTTATGGCTTTTACTGTTAATCACACAGGGCAGCCGGCCTAGGAGAGGCATGGTTTGTGCGGGCGGTCCAGGTGTATTCATTGGTACTCCCTGCTTCTTTTCTCAAAAGTGTGCTGATTTGGTCAATAAAATATATGGTAATCCTACATAAGGCCCAGCCTCGGTCTCATCTTCAGGACTTTTGGAATATGGAGATGACAACACTTCTGCAGCAGTACCATCACTAACGTCAAAGTTACAATATCCATGCTATCATTTGCCAATTCATTGCCATATTTTGTTAGTTTCCCATGGATTCCATAAGAGATTATCACAAACTTGCTGGCTTAACACAGCCGACATTTAATAATATTTGCTCACAGTTCTGGAAGCCAGAAGTCTAAAACCAAGGCATGGCCTTCCTGTAGAGGCTCTGGGGGAGAATCTATGCATCTGCTCTTCTGGTGGCCACTGGGATTCCTTGGCTTGCTGGAGCCTCATCTTAATCTCCATGTTCTAGGTCATGTTGCCACCGCCTCTTCTGTCTGTGTAACTTCCCTTTGTCTCAGCCTTATCAGGATATTTGTCAATGTATTTAGATCCCACCCAGAGGCTATAGCAGGGGTCCCCAACTCCTGGGCTGAGGACTCGTACTGGTCCATGGCCTGTTAGGAACCAGGCCGCACAGCAGGAGGTGAGAGCAGCAGGTGAGCGAGCATGACCGCCTGAGCTCCACCGCCTGTCGGATCAGCAGCGACATTACATTCTCCTAGGAGCGTGAAACCTATTGTGAACTGTCCATGCGAGGGATAGAGGTTATGTGTTCTTTATGAGACTCTAATGCCTGATCTGAGGTGAAACAGTTTCATCTCAAACCATCCCCTCATCTCCCTCCCCATCCAAGGAAAATTGTCTTCCGGGAAACTAGTCTCTGTGCCAAAAAGGTTGGAGACCACTGCCCTACAGGATGATCTCCTCATCTCAAGATCCTTAGCTCAATCACACCAGCAAAGAGTATTTTTTTAAAAAATATGATCACATTCACAGGTTCCAGGAATTAGGACATGGACGTATCTTTCTGGAGGCCACCCTTCCACCCACTATCCACAATAAAGTCAAGCTTACGTTTCCTAGTCATATTTTCGAATGTATGAAATTTCTGTTTTACATTTTCAAAGATCCTGTGAGTCACTTATACTTGACATAATTACACCTCAGATGTTCCCAGTACAAATTAAAAACCAGTTCAGGACAGCCTCTCTGGCCCCTCTCTGAGGACTCTGCTTTGCTTTTATTTTATTTTAGTTTAGTTTAGTTTTTAATTGAGACAAGGTCTTGCTCTGTTGCCCAGGCTGGAGGGCAGTGGTGCAATCTCAGCTCTGCAGCCTCCACCTCCCAAGCTCAAGAGATTCTCCCACCTCAGCCTCCAGAGTAGCTGGGACCACATGTACACACCACTGCACCTGGCTAATTTTTGTATTTTTTTGTAGAGACAGAGTTTCGCTGTGTTGTCCAGGCTGGTCTCAAACTCCTGGGCTCAAGCAATCCGCCTACCTCAGGCTTTTGTGCTGGGATTATAAGTGTGAGCCACTGTGCCCGGTCTGAGAATGCTGCTTTCTATAACCCTCTTCACAGTAGATTAATTCTCTTCTTCTCATGAGTCCAATCCATGTCGAGAGTCCATCCATGGGACTAGGAAGAGGCAAATGAGTCATATGCCTTGGACACAGAATTTAAGGGCATGCCAAAAATTTTAGTCGTCAAGATAAAGAAGAATGACGAGGGTTTTCATCACCCTCTTAAATATATTTTACATCTGTTAAAATATTATTTATCTGGATGACTGAATTTTTTGGTATCTCCTGGAAGGTGGCACCAATGGTGAGAACCTCACTTGCCTCCCTGCTGGAGTCTACAGCTGCTCTTTGCCTGTGAAATAGCAGGTATCACAGCTTCCGGGTCTGTGACATTCTCTCATGGTGAGTGTGTAATATCTGCTCTTTCCTTTCCACCCTCAGTATTTCTCAGTATCAGAAATTTGCATTATAGGTAAACAGAATGGGAATGTTCTGAAGGATTTGGGGTTCTTCGGTTACCTGGTTCCTTCTGTGTTCCTTACCACCAGCCTGCCCCACAGGCTCTTCCAATTCTTAAGTCCACAGAAAAACAAAAACAAAAACAAAAACAGGTTTTCTAATTTTTCCATTTTGAAGTAGCCATCAAACCAGTGAATGCTAGATTTTTAAAAACTTGTTTTTAGAGACAGGGTCTCACATTGTTGCCTAGGCGGGAGTGCAATGGCGCAGTTTTTTGTTTGTTCTTTTACAGAGATAGGGTCTTGCTCTGTCATTCAGGCTGGAGTACAGTGGTACAATCATGGCTCATTGCAGCCTCGAACTCCTGGGCTCAAGTGATCCTCCAACCTCAGCCTCCTGAGTAGCTGGGACTACAAGCATGCACCACCATGCCTGGCTAACTTTGTTTGTTTGTTGTGTAGAGACGGGATCTCACTATGTTGCACAGGCCAATCTCAAATGCAGGCCTCAGGCAATCCTCCTGCACTAGGAGGCCTCCCAAAGCACTAGGAATACAGACATGAGCCACCAGGCCAGCCTGGTTTTTTTTTTTTTTTTTTTTTTTTTGATTAAAAGTTACATTTAAATCAATCAATATGTCATTGTTGAGTAATTGTGTGTGTCCCCCACCCCTGAAAAAACACCTCTCATTTTTATTTCTATTGAAAAACTCATGTTTGATATATTGCCACCATGCTATCTCTTTCTGACAAGTTATATACAAAGTTATGAAGATCTCAAGCCAGTGTCCCAAAAGGCTGGCATGACAAGCAGTGCCTTCTAAGTTAAGCCAGCAGGACTGGAGAAAGACTTGCTCAAAAGATCTCAACCCCTGAGCCCTACATATACACTTCAGTGTGTGTGAGTATGTGTATCTATATGTATCTGTGTGTGTGTGTGTGTATATATATATATACTGATAGGTATATACAGGTATGTATATACACACACACACACACACACACACATATATATACCTGAGTGTGTGTATGTGTGTGTGTATATAGCTGATGGGTATATATAGGTTTATATATAGCTTATAGGTGTGTGTGTGTGTGTATATATATACACCTGTGTGTGTGTGTGTGTATATAGTTGATAGTTATAGATGTGTGTATACACATACACACACATATAGAGAGAGAGCCTGTTTCCTCAAAATATATATTCTATAAAATTCCAACTATTCCTAAATTGCCCTCCATCACCTTTCAGAGCTCTCAGGAGCCCCTTTTCCACAAACGTGGGAAGGATGCCTTTACCACGTGGGAGAGTGTGACATGAGTCTTAACTGGCCACAGAGGACGGCACCACCTGCACCTCCCGCAGTGTGTCTTAGGAGAAGCATCTGCCCAACAGTGATTGTTCAGAGTGATTTTCAGAACAGGATAGAAAGCCACGGCTGGTCTCCTTCCTGAGTAATTACTTCTACACATTTGCTGTTTAGGTCTCACGTCAAGCCAGAACAGAACTGTAGATTATGTGGCGACAAGCTGAATTTGTCATGGGATGTTTATGTAATTCCACATATAAATGCTTACAAAAGAAAGAGAATTCCTTGCCTTGTCTTTCCTACTTGAAGCCCATATGTATGAGCTGGTGGCTATTTTCTATTTGTTAATAGCTTATTAACAAATCAAATCCATGTTATTTCAGTTTTCAACTGGTTTTGTTTACTAGTTTTTAGTCTTGGCACACTCAAAGGATGTTGTTTTAAAAAAATTGCAAAACCGTAGCCTTAGAGCTTGTAAGGAAAAATAATTTATCCTTTTGTCAAGCTCAATAAATATTGTTATAATGTGGTTTACTAAATAAAGCGTTGGGTTAAGAACAAATGTAAAAATACACTCACAATCTTTCAGTTTTTACATTAAACTAGAAGGAGGGCTGGGTGTGGTGGCTCCCACCTGTAATCCCAGAACTTTGGGAGGCTGAGGCAGGAGGACTGCTTAAGGCCAAGAGCTTGAGACCAGCCTGGGCAACATAGTGAGGACCTATCTCTAAAAACAGAGTTAAAAAAAATAAAAGCTGGGCATGGCAGTGCATGACTGTAGTCTCAGCTACTCAGGAGGCTAGGGCAGGAGGATCACTTGAGTGCAGGAGTTGGACATTACAGTGAGCTATGATTGTGCCACTGTGCTCCAACCTGGTGACAGAGCAAAACCTCTGTCTCTAAGAAAAAAGAAAAGAAAATCATCCACAAGTATTGGCTTTTGTTTGCAATGTTTGTAGATAATTTAACTTTTAAATTATGTTTTGGAGAGGCTAGTTTTAACAGTCACATTATTTGAGCATACACAGTTGTATAACAAAGAAAGTAACCTGGGAGTGTGTTGGAAAACTGTGGAACAGTCCAGTTTGAAACAGAAGAGAAAGAAAAGAGAAAAAAGAAAAAAGATAGAGACTAAGCCTGGAAAACACTGAGAATACATCCATTCTAATGATAGCTATAAAAGAAAAGGATTGTTTCTTATTTGTGGTTTGAGCAGTGTATGACTTTGTAGTCATTTTCTATGTTAGAAGAGGAAGCAGGTGGTGAAAGGAAGAGTTAGAAGGCAGAACAAAAGAGATTTAAAAGATGAAGAAAAGAGAATAATGTTAAGATAACTTCCTTTGCGTTGTTTCTTCTTGAGGACAGTTGTTACCTTTGCACTCAATTCCTACTTGAAAAATAAAAGAAAACCATCCAGATGGGGCAGGTCAAAGAAGGAAAATGCTTGACAGTCATAACCCAATGTAATAACATTGAATTGTTTCCCCAAGTTTTACCTCAGGTTACTCTGCTACCATAGACCCAGGAACTACGCCGCTCTTTTAAACGCTTGTTACAGATTATGTGACAGAAAATGATCGGAAAAAACTATATTTAAGTACATCTGCTGCTGTGTGCATTTCATATTCAAACCAGCTCCACTGTTGTCCATCAGCCCAGTTAGGCAAGTGCCAGAAGTGACACTGTCATTTCTTAAGTTGCTTAATCAACATGCGACAGGTGTGACACATCTTCCTACTGCTACATGCTGCTACCAGACTGATTGATGGGCAATCCACAGCCACACCCTTTGGCTCAATTACACTGATGCTGTCTTTGCTTTTTCTTTTTTTTTTTTCAATTATACTTTATGTTCTAGGGTACATGTGCACAATGTGCAGGTTTGTCACATATGTATACATGTGCCATGTTGGTGTGCTGTACCCAATAACTCGTCATTTACATTAGGTGTTCCTCCTAATGCTATCCCTCCTCCCTCCCCCAACCCCACGACAGGCCCCAGTGTGTGATGTTCCCCTTCCTGTGTCCAAGTGTTCTCATTGTTCAATTCCCAGCTATGAGTGAGAACATGCAGTGTTTGGTTTTCTGTCCTTGTGATAGTTTGCTCAGAATGATGGTTTCCAGCTTCATCCATATCCCTACAAAGAACAGGAACTCATCCTTTTTTATGGCTGCATAGTATTCCATGATGTATATGTGCCACATTTTCTTAATCCAGTCAATCACTGATGGACATTTGGGTTGGTTCTCAAAGATCTAGAACTAGAAATACCATTTGACCCAGCAATCCCATTACTGGGTATACACCCAAAGGATTATAAATCACGCTACTATAAAGACACATGCACATATACGTTTATTGCAGCACTGTTTGCTTTCTCTTTTTATTGTGTTTGAGCTTGCACTTGGGACAGCTCCTAAATCTCTAATCTCTTTTAAGAAAAAGCTGAAACATTGTTTGTAGTTAACATTCTCCCAACAAAAAGAAGACTGGCACCTTTAAGGTACTTTGAAAGCCATAAATACTTAACATTTTTTTAAAAAGTGAAGTCAAACAAACAAACCAAGAACACATTCTGGGTCACTCTGGCACTGCTTCTTTAAATAGTGACACAGGGGATCCTAGTTGTGTTTGAATTCCAAAGGTAACATGTCCAAGAAAGACACATAGTGTCCCATACTTTAGCTGGAGCAGAATGCACTGATGCAATCCTTTCATTGGGGTAGATGATGGTTCATTAAATATGGTGATGTTAAATAGACCCACCAGACTGAAGATGCAACTGGACTCCTGATTGTGTATCAACGCCTCCAGCCTCAGCAATAGCCATCTCTCGGTCTATTAGCAAAGGTGAAACCAAGAATATATCCTCTAGCAGCATGTCAGTGAGCGAAAGATGATTTGGCTTCTTAGCCTCAGGTGTATTGGATATACTGAAGTCATAGGAGATACTAGGTTTTTAAAAATCTAATTTTTCTCAGTACATATTCTTTATCAAAACTGTAAATTTCCACATTAATCTTTCAGTTTCTCTTGCAGAAGTAGAGAATGAAAACAGAAACTGATTTAAAGCACCTTGTATAATTATCACACTGTAACACTGTAATTAGAATAGTGGTTCTCAAAATGCAATCTCTGTACTCACAGCATCAGCACCACCTGGGAACTTGTTAGAAATGCAAATTATCGGGCTTCCCTAGAACCACTAAGAAGCTCTGGCAAGGCCCAGCAATCTGTGTTTTAACAAGCCCTCCAGGCAATGCTGATACAAGGCCAAGTTTAAGAAAACACTGTCATTATTTATGACTGATTACAGTAACATCATTATAAATTAAGCAAACGAAAACCACCAAATTTTACATTTTTTTTGGTCTGTTCTCAGATCTGCTATTCAGCAAGATAGCTAATTTTGAAATTGCTATGTCCACAGGTATTTAAAACATAAATCTTAAATTAATTCCACCGAAAACAGAACTCAGAAAGGATAAATTCTCTGCTGTCTGCCACCAATTTCTGAAGAAATATTTGATTCTGGAAAAAAAAGACATTGCGTCTATGTTGTTGACATTGTAAATTATTCTAAAGGATGGATGTTATGTGGCTTCAGACTCTCAGGGGCATTTGACTAGACTGGGTAAGTTAAATTCCCACAGCAATTAGTGAGTGCTCTGACCAAAAAAAGGGATGTGAAACAAAACTAAACACAAAGAAATAAACAACAACTTTATGTTTGGATATAAACGGGTAGAAATATTTGGAAGACTGATGGAAAGAACAAACACTATACAATATCATTAACATGACCCACCCGTTCCCACCCAAGGCACTTCCATTTTAAATTAGAGCTATGTTTTATTCTATTGTAAACCCTTGAAATCATCTCCAATACACAAAGTAGAAAACAAGGCAAAGCAAGGGAAGAGTCTTCAGATTAATCTCTTAAAACCTAAAAGCATGACTAAGTACATGCTCCTTGGAAAGTTATCAAGGGTTCACATTTTTCTAAAAATTAAGTCTACAAAAAGGAAAACCAAAGAGCATTAAGCCTTATATAATTCAAATATTTACTTCTGCTAAAAAAAAAAAAAAAAAGAAACCAGTAAACTGGGCTTTTAATAAGTACTGGAAATAAACTTCACTAAGACATGTGATCAGCACATTAAATTAATTTTAAGACTGTCAACTCTCAACTACCTATCTGGGGTTGCTGCGTTTCTTTCTTTATAGATAACATGGGGACCACAAAGGACTTTGGAGCTACCAGGGCTTCTCTGATGCATTTTCTACTTTTCTTCTCCCTCAGGGTCTGGAGATGCACATAGTCTTACTTCCAGCTTGTATGCTACTTTTCAAGAAGTTTTTCCTCTTCAGTCCAGTATTTGTACAACTGCCTTTTCTTCTTTAGAAGAAAGTTGAATGTATAATTTTGCAAGAGTTATTAATAGTTTCCCATAAATAGTCACATGAGGAGGAAGGAGGAAAGGAAAAGGAAAGAAGAAGCAGAAGTAGGAGGAGGAGAAGAAGAAGGGGAGGAGGAGGAAGGAAGAAAGACTTGGCTAATTTGAGAAGTAGGCAAGTAACTATGGTCCCCACACACAAATCTGTAGCATAAATGAGTCATCTGACTTTGAGAAGCCTTTAAAGGGAATATGCTCAGAGAATACAGGAAAGCTTCTCTGAGTGATTTCCTGGATGTTTCTCAATGACACACTAAAGATATATTGTGTACCTTGTAATGAGAGTTGTACTTCAAATATATTTTATACAATGACTCACTGGAGTGGAATATGCTGCCCTGTCCTCTACTGAGAGACGAGACACCAGGGGGTCATGGACTCTATTAGAACAGTGTAGCTCAAATTCTCATTGTGAACTAATCGAACAGGCCCAGTAACAAGCACTTTTCCAAGCATTTACCTTTTCTCAGAAAAACCCTTTTATGTTCTGACCCATTTCAACAGGCAGCAGACAACAAAGTGAAAACCAAGGCCTTTATCCCCACAAGTAACTTCCTTCCTTTATTAGGACAAGGCAAAAAGAGAAATGATATAGTTTGGATATTTGTCTCCTCCAAGTCTCACGTTGAAATGTGATCCTGAATGTTGGAGATGGGTCCTGGTGGGAGGTATGTGGGCATGGAGGAGGATCCCTCATGAATGGCTTGGTGTCATCCCATTGGTAATTAGTGAGTTCTTGCTCTATTAGTTCATGCGAGGGTGGGTTGTTTAAAGTAGCAAGACACCCCTACTTCTCTCTTCCTCCCTTTCTCACCATGTGATGTCTGCTCCCCTCGCCTTCTGCCAGGAGTGGAAGCTTCCTGAGGCCTCACCAGAAGCAGATGCTGATGCTATGCTTCTTATACAGCCTGCAGGGCCATGAGCCAAATAAACTTATCTTTATAAATTACCCAACCTTAGGTATTTTTACAGCAACAAAAAATGGACTAAGACAGGAAACAAAAATGGCAATTTCTGCACTTGAATTTCAGGTATTTTGAAGCATTTTAATTTCTCTCATGCTCTTGGGAAGAGGGGAAAATGAAAACCAAGTGATGACCCATGTCTACATGTGTCACCAAAGAGAATATAATGGAGCCATCGCCAACCCCACCTCCCCAGCCCTGCTTAACATCAACCCCAGGAAGGAACCTTGGGTTACATTTAAAAAGATGAGGGTGAGACTAGGAGGAGTGGGAGAACAAGGAGAAGAGGGCTGTCTCACAAACCCAAGGGAGGAACCCCAGAAGAGAGGCCTATAATGAGGTTCTGTGAGATGACCACCCAAATATAATGAATTTGGCAGTTAGGACATGGATGACCTCTTCTATCCAATTTCGACCAACTGGTGAGGGCTAAAATCACGTTTCCCAGGATTGAGAACTAAGTGAGAGATGAAATAGTTCTTCCAAGAAGCTTGTCAATGAAACAGAGGAGAAGAAAAGGGAAGTAACTTGGTGGAGAGTGTGACGTTAGAGAAGGTTTTTATACGACAGTAATATTTGTGCATGATTACAGGAAGGAAGAAAGGAATAAAGAGAAGAGAGAAATATGGTAGAAAAATTAACGAAATAAACCCCCAGAGAAGGTGGAAAAGAAGGAAGATCATTAGCAAAGTTGAAAAAAATTGATTTTTGAATAAAGTAGATTCCTTCTCCCTCAGATAGGAGGGAGAAAAGATGGATGAATATATGGTAACTCTGAAAGTGGACAACAGGGAAATGGAGGCATTAAGATATTTCATAGGTTTTTCTTCTGAATAACCTGGGAAGCCAGGCTCTCTGCCAAAACCAGACATAACTAATGGAGATGTGAATTAGAGTGGACTGATTTTACATGGAGACTTCCAGAGATGTTATGCAAATTGGTCTCTAAGGACAGAAGCATAGAAAAGGGAATAATAATTCCTACTTATTTGCAGTCACTTCTCTAACCATTACACTTCCAGGAAAAATAGCACTTTAAAATAAGAAGATAAGGAGTGATACTCGGGCAGTGGTAGAAACATTGGCACCACTTTTGTCTGAAAGAGAAAGTACAGCTGACTGGTACCTGAGATCTGAACACGGAGCATGTCAGTTGCTCTCATAAAGGAGAAAGGTAGCAGCAGCCCAAGGCAAGGTAATTATTACTTTCATTCTTGGGTTCTCAGGCAGAACTGTTGAGAGGTGCCTTCATAACCCCAGGTGTCCCTGACTTGCCTGTTTGGCACAAAAGGGGGAAGCAGAGTGTTACCCCAAATGCTGCATTTATATCGCTTCCTCAGCTCTAGTTGCCAGCATCTGTCAAGGCAAGAGAAAAGCAATGCCAAACAACATTGGGAGCTGAAGGAAATAAAATAGCATCAGCAGAGCACCAAGTAACATAGACTGCTTTCTGGTGGCTTCCCAAGTTTAGAAAACAGTAAGTTCTAAGAAACTAGAGTTTTATTAGAAATGGGAAAATATTTAGCTTACACTGACCCAATATGTAACAATTCTTCGTAAAATTGTTGGCCAAAAATGGGGGATACTCCAAAATGTTTAAATTAACAAACATCAGTCTAAAACGCTAATTATGTTTCCAACAGAGTGATGCTTTGAAGACTGGATACACAAGTGAACTGTGTATACTCTCCAGCTAAGAAGGCAAGCACCTAATAATCAAAATTTAGCCAATTATTCTTTACTAGCAATATATTAACACAGGAAAATCATAACCATGAAATTCTGATTATATGAAAGCATTGGTTAAATATAAATCCTGTCAACAGAAGTGCACAGGGCTATAGAAGCAAAACCAGAAGACGCTATCCAGCATTCTCTACAGTCACATTGGGGGGAGGGAGGGGTAAAAGAAAGGAAAAGAAGAAAATATATATAGGGAAATAAAAAAACAAAAAAATGGTACTCGCATGAAAATAACTGCAAAGACTAGAACTGCCAACATCTCCAGATGAGAAGGAGCCAGTGCAAGAATTCTGGCACCATGAAAAATCTGAATGTGGCACCACCACCAAAGGATGGCACTAGCTCCCCAGCAACGGTCTGTAATCAAAATGTAAACTCAGAAATGACAGATAAAGAATTCAGAGCATGGATTACAAGGAAGTTGAACAAGATCCAAGACAAGGTTGAAAATCAACACAAAGAAACTTCTTAAGCAATCCAGGAAATGAAGGAAGAGATAAACATCTTAGAAAAAAAAGAAAAAAAAGAAAAGGGAAAAAAAATCTTTTTTTTTTTTTTTTTTTTTTTGAGACGGAGTCTCACTTTGTTGCCCAGGCTGGAGGGCAGTGGTGCGATCTCAGCTCACTGCAAACTTCACCTCCTGGGTTCACGCCGCTCTCCTGCCTCAGCCTCCCGAGTAGCTGGGACTACAGGCGCCCACCATGACGCCTGGCTTATTTTTTGTATTTTTAGTAGAGACAGGGTTTCACCGTGCTAGCCAAGATGGTCTCCATCTCCTGACCATGCACCCACCTTGGCCTCCCAAAGTGCTAGGATTATAGGTGTGAGCCACCACGCCCTGGCGGAAAAAAAAAAATTTAATGGGAGTATGTAAAGAGACCAAATGAATGGATTACTGGCATTCCTGAGAGAGATGGAGACAAAAAGAACAACCTTAGAAAACATATTTGAGAGGATAATTCAAGAAAATATCCCTAATCTTGCTAGAGAGGTAGACATCCAGATACGAGAAATCTAAAGAACACCTACAAGATACTATACAAAACGAACATTACCACAGCATACACCCATCAGACTGTCCAAGGTCAACACTAAAGAAAAAATTTGTAAAGACACCTAGAGAAAAAGGTCTGATCACACACAAGGGCCTACAAGGCTAATAGTGGACTTCTCAGCGGAAATCTTACAAGCCAGGAGAGATTGGGGGACTATTTTCAGCATTCTTAAAGAAAAGAAATTCAAAGTAAGAGTCTCACATTCCACCAAACTAAGCTTCGTGAGCAAAGGACAAATAATTTTTTCCACTGAAGCAAGCGCTAAGGAAATTTGTTACCACTAGACCAACCTTACCAGAGATCCTTAAGGGAGGTCTAACATGGAAATGAAAGAATGATACCTGTTACCACAAAAACACACTTAAGTACATAGCCCACAAACCCTATAAAGCAACCATGCAATAAGAAGTACAAAGCAAACAGTTAAAAACTTCTATCTCATTCTATGAAGCCAGCATCACTCTAATGCCAAAACCTGGTAAAGACACAAAAAAGAAAACTGCATGTTAAAATATCTGACAAACAAAGATGCAAAAGTCCTCAACAAAATGCTAGTAAACCAAATTCAACAGCACATCAAAAAGTTAGGCTTTATTCCTAGGATGCAACTTTGGTTCAACACAGGCAAATCAATAAATGTGTTTCAACACATAAACAGAATTAAAAACAAAAACTATATGATCCTCTCCACAGGCGAGGAAAAAGCTTTTGATAAAAATTCGACATCCCTTCATGGTAAGTTTTTTTTCAGGAAACTTGGCATCAAAGGAACATACCTCAAAATAATAAGAGCCACTATGACAAGCCCATAGCCAACATCATGCTGAATGAGTAAAAATGGAAGCATTCTCCTTAAGAACTTTAACAAGACAACAATGCCCACTCTCACTACTCCTATTCAGCCTAATACTGGAAGTCATTGCCTAAGGAATCAGGCAAGAGAAAGGAAGAAAATGTATCCAAACAGAAAAAGAAGTCAAACTCTCTCTCTTTGCTGACAACATGATTCTATGCCTAGAAAACCCAAAAGACTCTGCCAAAAGGCTCCTGGAACTGATAAATGGCTTCAGTAATGTTTCAGAACACAAAATCAATGTACAAAAATTTTAGCATTTCTATACACTAACAATGTTCAATATGAGAGCCAAGTCAAGAATGGAATCCCATTTATAATAGCTGCAATAAAATAAAATAAAATAAAATAAAATAAAATACCTAGGAATACATCAAATCAAGAAAGTGAAAGATCTCTACAAGGAACTACAGAACACTGCTGAAAGAAATTATAGATAACACAAACAAATGGAAAAATATTCCATGCTCACGGATAGGAAGAATCAGTATTGTTAAAATGGTCATACTACCCAAAGCAATCTACAGATTCAGTGCTATTCCTATCAAGCTAACAATGTCATTTTTCACAGAACTAGGAAAAAACTATTCTAAAATTCATATGGAACCAAAAAAGAGCTTGAACTGCCAAAGCCATCCTAAACAAAAACAACAAGGCTGGAAGCACTACATAGCCCAGCTTTAAACTGTACTATAAAGTTATGGTGACTAAAACAGCATGGCACTAGTACAAAATCAAACACATAGACCAATGGAACAGAACAGAGAACGCAGAAATAAAGCCACACACCTATAGCCATCTGATCTCCTATGAAGTCAACAAAAATAAGCAATGGGAAAAAGTCTCACTATTCAACAAATGGTGCTGGGATAGCTGGCTAGCCAGATGCAGAAGATTGAAACTGGACCCCTAAGTTTCACCACATACAAAAATTAACTCAAGATGGATTAAATATTTAAATTTAAGACCTAAAACTGTAAGAACCATAGAAGAAAATCTAGAAATCTAAGAAAAACCATTCTGGACATCAGCCTTGGGAAATAATTTATTACTAAGACCTTAAAAGCAATTGCAACAAAAACAAAAATGGACAAATCAGATCTAATTACACTAAAGAGCTCCTGCACAGCAACATAAACTATAATAAAAATAAACAAATAATCTACAGAATGAAAGAAAATATTCACGGATTATGGATCTGGCAGAGGTCTAACATTCAGAATTTATCAGTAAACTGAACAAGTGAAAAACATATAACCTCATTAAAAATGGGCAAAAGATATGAACACATTTCTCAAAGGAATACATACAAGCAGCCAACAAACATATGAAAAAATGTTCAATATCACTAATCATCAGAGAAATGCAAAGCAAAACCACAATGAGATACCATCTCATACCAGTCAGAATAGCTAGCATTAAAAAGTCAAAAAACATCAGATGCTAGTGAGGCTACAGAGAAAAGGGAATGTTTATGCACTGATGGTGGGTATAAATCAGTTTATCCATGGTGGAAAGCAGTTTTAGGTGTCTCAAAGAACTTAAAACAGAACTGCCATTAGACCCCACAATCTTATTACTGGATATTACAGATATATCCAAAAGAAATCATTCTACCAAAAAGACACATACACTCATATGTTCACTGCAGCACTATTCACAACAGCAAAGACATGGAATCAACTTACGCCCCCACCAGTGGTGGATTCGATAAAGAAGATATGGTATGTATGCACCATGGAATACTATGCAGCCATAAAAAAGAATGAAATCATGTCCTTTGTAGCAACATGGATGCAGCTGATTATCCTAAGCAAATTAATGCAGGAACACAAACCAAGTACTGCATGTTTCATTTATAAGTGGGAACTAAACAATGGTACTCACGGACATAAAGCTGACAACAATAGACACTGTATTACCCGATATACCCAGGTAACAAACCTGCACATGTACCCCCTGAATCTAAAATAAAAATTGTAATTATTTTTTTTAAAAAAAAGCTTTGTTATATGAAAGCATAACTAAAAATCTGATATAGAGAAAGCCTTGAAGAAACTCAAACACCCAGGTTATATTTTGGTAGAATTCATGCTTACTATTTCTGGCTTTTAAGAAAAGACTCACTAAGCCTAAAGATCAGAAACTATCTCAGACATATACATTATTTATACAAAACAATCTGACTTGACAGGAAACATTATATATATACATTATATATACAGAATAACCTGGCTTGCTTTAGCTGTCAGACCCTTCATTACCTCCTTACTCTAATGACTAGGACTTCCTCTTTCTCTATCTTCTCATTACCCCGGGACTCTGAATTCCCTGAATCTTCTGCTGTAGGAGGAAGCTACTTTTCTTCCTCTGTGCTCCAAGACTTTAAGTGCTCTCTTCCTTATGGGTAGCAGAAAAAAAAAAAAAGGATAAAAACCATGGCACGAACTGCATTTTCACATGTCTTCCTTTCGTTCTATCATGAAAGAGTTGCAATTCAGTTACTTCCTTTGAATGCTTTCCCTCAACTTCAATTTTTATGTGGCATCAAATAACTTGTTTGCTTAACATTGTAAATTTTAGTCCTAAGAGACTTCTTAAATGGGTGAAACCATTTATTCCTGAATATTTTGAGATCATGTCACACCCAATATGTGTTTTTAGCCAAGCAATACAGTAGTTTCTTAAAATATCTGTTTAGATACTGCAGGAACAGAAAACCAAACACCGCATGTTCTCACTGGTAAGTGGGAGCTGAACAATGAGAACACACGGATATGGGGAGGGGAACAACACACACTGGGGCCTGTCGTAGGGGGAGGGAGAGCATCAGGAAAAATAGCTAATGCATACCAGGCTTAATACTTAGGTGATGGGTTGACAGGGGCAGCAAACCACCATGGTACACATTTACCTATGTAACACGCTTACCTAGCTATGCAAACCCACATGTTCTGCGCATGTACCCCGGAACTTAAAATAAAAAAGATACCCGGTGAAACCCCATTTTTACTAAAAATAGAAAAAAATTAGCCGGGCGTGGTTGAGGGCACCTGTAGTCCCAGCTACTTGCGAGCCTGAGGCAGGAGAATGGCGTGAACCAGGGAGGCAGAGGTTGCAGTGAGCCGAGGTAGTGCCCCTGCACTCCAGTCTGGGCGACACAGCGAGACTCCATCTCAAAAAAAAAAAAAAAAAAAAGAAAAGAAAAGAAAAGAAAAAGGCACAAATAGAAGGTTATGAAAAGCCAATTTAGGAAATACATTCACTCTGAGATTTTAATGGGCAGGAAATCTTGTGATCTCAGCTTTTGATGACATGTGCTGTTAAAAAAGCACATGTAGATTCATAAATATGGCAGTGGCCAAATAATTAATGAATCAGAGCCGAGGCACCTATCTCTGCCACTTGGAGCTTACAGTGGGTTATATAACCATAGCAACCTTTAGTTTCTTCATTCAAAAAATAAACGATATAGAAAAAAAATCTGTTCAGAAAAAAAATTTAAGGTATTTTGTTATGCCTTCCATTATTGTCTCACCATCAGATTAGCTGAAATACTCATTTTACACATGAGCATATTAAGGCAAGTTTATTTCTCTCCAAATTTATTTATTTTTATCTCCGATAATTATTTAGAGTCTCTACCTCAAAAGATAGTTGTGAAAGTTACATGATTAATGTCAAATAAATTACATGTAATATAAAACACTTAGGAACGTGTCTATGAGAAAGCAAGTAGTGTAGAAATGTTAGCTGCTGCTATTGTCATTTTAGGAGTGATTAAGCAAATAATGATTGATTACTCTGATAGTTGGCTTATATCTTCTGCCTAGGAAACCTGTGGGATGTGGTTTTCTTTTTCAGAGAAGTCATGTGAAAGCCAGCATTGTAAAGATATTAAACTCCTTGTTTAAATGTGTGTAGGGATTACTATTAACCAAAAATTTCCCATTAAAACTTCAGACATATGAATGTATATTGGAAAAGAACGAACCGCAAAGCTGAACATGAGATGGAAACTGTAGGGGAACTTTATGTTTGCTTTCATTTCCTAAATAGATCTCTTGAACTTAAGAAGCTTCTGTTGAGGTTTCATATGTCAAAATGTTGCTTCGTTCCTGTTATTCATAAATTCCCCTGAAGTGAGGCTCCAGTAAAAACTGTGAGTCATGGTCCACTCTTTTGTAATTGTCACAAAATATAAATTTCTGTAACAATCATAAAGTAGTGCCACATTTTACCATAGTGTGCTGGGTTATACAGTCTTCAGGATGTGGGGAATGAGGAATGAAACTGTTAAGTGGGAATTGCATGGTTTATCGTAAAAGTTCATGTTTCCAGCAAATGACAAGCTATCACCAGGACTACATGTAAGAAACCAGAAACTTTACAGAAGCTTAAAGATGGGGTCTGCCATGTTGATGGTGGGGATTTTTTTTTTCTGTAAAAATCTACTGATCATACCTCGTATTTAAAAAGACCATCTAAAAGCTTTACATAAATTCAAATTAATTTCAAGAGAAGAAAAGTAAAATACCCCAATCACTTTGTAAACTAAGAACAGATGATGTAAAACCTGACTCACAAATGTAATAAAATATATATTTAGAAAGGCAGAAAGGATGGTGTAAAAGATTAAGCACCTACAAAGGGGCTGAATCAATCAAAGAGAAGGAGGCTTGGGGTGGGGCTTATACCTGTAATCCCAGCACCTTGGGAGGCCAAGGTGGGAGGATCGCTTGAGGCCATTTCTACCCTGGGGAACATAACAATACTCTTTCTACAAAATAAAAATAAAAATAAGCTGGTTGTAGTGGTACATGCTTGTAAAACCAGCCACTTGGGAGACTAGGGCAGGAGGATTTCTTGAGGCTAGGTGTTTGAGACCAGCGTGGGCAACATAGCAAGACCCTGTCTCTAAAAAATTTTTTCTTTCAATTAACCAGGTGTGGTGGTATGCACCTGTGGTCACAGCTACTTGGGAAGCTGAGGCAGGAGGATCCCTTGAGCCCAGGAGGTAGAAGCTACAGTGAGCCATGATTGCACCACTGAGCTCCAGCCTGGGCAACAGAATGAGAATCTGTCTCTAAAAGTTAAAAAAAAAAATTATGAGGAAGAAGAGGAGGGAAGAGGTCTAGGAACAGAAATACTGCCCAGAATAGGGAAGAGAATGTAACTTCAGGAAAGTTATAACAGAGGCATAGTGGTTCCAGGGAACAATTAAAAGAGCTCCATCTACATTAAATAAGAAGTTGGAGGGGAAAAGCTTTTGTATATTAATCTTCAAATTTCAACATCTATTTTAAAATATAGATTCACCCTCTGATCGAATTCTGTAGATTTTTCATCACATTGTGTCATAATGGTGTATGCATAATTATTAAATTTGGATCATGGATAATAATATTTAGGGTAAATTTTTTATGTTTCATTTTTATTGGCTTTCACTGCAGTGGAAGTATAAATAAGATTCTTATGGAAATAAAGAAAACTTACACTGTTTACTCTGTTCTAACCAAAGGGATTAAGGGAATATATGAGGTCTCATTTGAGTTGGACCTCAACCTCCTGAATTGAAAAAATAAAGCAAAACAAATTTATTATTAAGGAAAATTTCAAATAAACACCAAGGTAAAAAGAATAGTAAAATAATTTCATGTACAGCTGCCCCCCAGTATGAGGGAGGAGCAGCTCCAGGACAGTCCATGGATACCAAAATCCAGGGATGCGCAAGACGCTCATATGAAATAGCATGGTATTAGCATGTAACTTACGAACACCTGTATACTTTACATCATCCCCTAGATTACTTGTAACACCAATACAATGTAAATGGTTCTTACGTTGTATTTTTAATTGTATTATTTTTGTTGTTATATTGTTATTTTTTAATTTTTCTGAACATTTCCCATTTGCTGTTGGTCGAATCTGCAGATGCGGAACCTGCAGTAGTGGAGCGCTGACTGCACTCACCATTCAAATTCAAAATTGATCAATGCCTTGCCAGTCTCATTGCAGCTATTCCCTTATTTAAACACACACACACACACACACACACACACACACAGATGGAGGCAGAGACCATACGTGTCCATGTATGTCTGTGTGTTTGTGTACCTACATACATATGTGTAGTTGTATATGGGGGCATACACACATAGATTTGAAGTGCAGTGTTTTAAAATAGCGCTACTCAAGGTCAGTCTGAAACCCAGCAACATCAGCAGCAGCAGGAACCCTTTGGAAATGCAAATCCTCATTTCCACTACAGACCTTCTGAATCAGAACCTCTGGGGGTGTGACTTGGTATTCTGTGTTTTAACGGGCTCTCCAAGTGATTCTGATGCATGCACAAGTTTGAGAAGTGAAGTTTGAAAGCAAATTCCACACATGATGGAGTTTTCATCTGTGAAAACTCCTCTATATCAGCCTCTATAACTGATACTACTACCTCCAACAAAATTACGAGTAATTCCTTAATAACATCCAACCTATGGTAGTCAGAGGTCCTGGCTGGCCCAGGTCCATCCAGTTTACACCTGCTGTCCTGGAGTAATTATTAACATCACTCCTTTCACATTCAGAAGTGTCCCAGTTAGAATGACAAATGTTACGATCACTGTTTTCATATTTCTGAAGATTATAAAACAAGATTCACCTTTGTCCTCTCTATCCCGTTCCTTCCCCTCCCTTTGGTAACCATTTTTTACTGGTTTTATTTATTCTTCATCTGTTTATTTTTGAAACTGTGAATTAACTCATCTGAGTTTCATTTGCTTCCTCTTTTAACACGATTCCACAGCTCGCAGTTTTAAACTCTGCAATATCCAGGAGAGAGAACTCTATGGCAGGGTACAGGATCTTTCTCTTTCCTCTTATGGCTACGTAATAATCCTTGTTGTGAAAGTTGTAGTCATCAGACTGCTATTGATAGACACTGGGTTGTTTACAGTCCTTTGCTATTTCAAATAGTGCAGCAGTGAGCAGCATTGGGCACGCGGTCATTTCATAATTTTGCACATGTGTCTGGGAGAGATTTCTAGAAGTGGGGCTGCTGGGCCAAAGGATGGATGTATATATAATTTTGCTAGATATTGTAAAATACCACTGTATGGGGTTATGCAAATTGGATATTTGAGTTCCTGTTTCCCCACTGCCTCCTCTAGAGGATATGTTATCTAACTTTGGGATGTCTGCCTATCTGATAAGCAGAGATATGGTATCTCAGTGTTGTTTGCTTTTTTAACTTCTTATGGACGTAATATCCACATAGAAAAGTATATATATGCGCACAGATAGAAACTTCACAAACCAAACACATCTGTGTAACCAGCACACTGATGAAGAAACAGAAAATTATCAGACATCTAGAACCTCCTACAGGCTCTCTTAGTAAATTGTAAAGTGTCTTTCTCTTACTTTGAGCAAAGGTAAGCTCCTTTTCATATATGTCAGGACTTTTTTGCATTTCCATACTGAGTATCCCAGTATGGTTTATTACACAGTCACAGAGTTTTTAGATGAATTGTGCTAGCAGAAACATCAACTGGGGCAGAAAAGGATGGAAACATTATAAACTAAAATGAGACCTTTGGGCCCGCAGACTTCTGCAGACCTCAGCCTCCCATGTAGCTAGGACTACATGCGCATGCCACCACATCTGGCTAATTTTTAAATTTTCTGTAGAGATGGGGTCTTGCTATATTGCCCAGGCTGGTCTCAAACTCCTGGTCTCAAGCGATCCTCCTGCCTTCCAAAGTGCTTGGATTACAGACGTGAACCACCACTCCTGGTTGACTGCCTTTTGGAATGGTGGCATCTATAGCAGCTATCCTATGCCATCCCCCCTATTGCAGGTTGCACATGTGAGAGCAGATAAATTGTCTCTTTAGCTGGCAAGTCTTCAGATTGAGAAGAAGTAGCCTCTGGAGCTCTGAACCACTATGTAAGAAGCTGAGGCTGTCCTGCTTGTGAGGAAACAGAAACTAATCAGGAAGAGAGACCACACCAAGAGAGACATGCCTCACCCATGCCTGCATGCGCCAGCCAGCACACCGCTGATCCCACGGCAGCCACCATCACACTACAACCTCCAGAGCGAAGGTGAGGCAGAAATACTCCACTGAGCCATTTCCAAATTCCTGGTCACAAAAACCAAGAGGAATACTGCATGACAGTCGTGGCTTTGAAACACCATTTGGGGGTCGTTATGCAACAATAGATAATTGAGACTGATTTCGATCCTTACGAAGTGAAAAAAAATCTAATTTCCTACTGAATGTAACTCAAAAAGAAACTCAGGAATAGCAGTTGAAAAACAGTTTAAGTTTTGGAAATGAATTCTAGAACTCAAGAGATGTTGTTTAATTTCATACAAATCATTTGTAATTTCAAGTTACCTGGCTGCCTCTTTATACTGTAATTTGTAACAACGAGACACAGTGCCTGCATTTTTAGCCAACAATTACTTAACCAATACGAGAATTTCCATGAAATTAATCCAGGTTTTAAAAAATCTAGTCGCTACAAGTGAAGATAATCAATAATAATAATAATAAAAAACCATACTACCAGAAGCAAACACACTCTGGGAATAAAAATGGAGCTGCGATTCTCAGTTCTTCATCAGTTGTTGTAGCTTGGCTCTAAATGGAAATGTCAAAGAACTCATTGGATAGAAATTACTCTGTGAGTCAAAACAGTGTTCCTTTTAAGAACAACTGAACAATCAAATTTATCTAAAGAAAATTGGGACTTGAAAGACATTTGAAAACCGTAATTTTATCATTTGATATTGCCAAGGCCCAAAGCATCACCATTGGATACGATTTCCAATAAATAACACCAAACTCTCGCCTTGATTGAAGTAGCAACCAATAATAAAAATATTGAGTTATATACTTTTGATACAGAAGAGCTATCTAAGCTGATTGGTGAGTGTAGGTGTGGCATTGAATTACTGAGCCAATGAGGCATAACTGCTGCTGTAATTTGATTATTGAAAAATTAGTGTTTGACTTGCCTTTTAGATGGTAAATGTGGTTTTCCTCTGAAAGCTTAGGGAGTCTCAGCACATTTCATCATATTTAATGGCTGTTTCCCTTTCTCTTTAGTGGTTTTTATTTTTAATTTTCACAGGATATCAGGATGTGACCTGTTTTGTTTCAGTATTGCCTCAAAGACTGAGAAATAAGGGGTTCCAGGGACTGTCAAATTCCAAAGAGCACCTACACAAGGCATGTAAGAGCCAGAGGCAGCTTTTACAAAGTTTAACCTTCAGCCAGTTGGAGCTGCAAAAGGACTGAATGCAAAGAGGAAGAGAGGGAGGATTTCTCTGGGCCATGTGGGGATGTGCCGGGGCCTCCCCTCCCACCTTTGTCCCACGTGCGGGTGGGGGAGGGGGGCTTCACCCCACCACAGTGGGAAGGCAGCTGCAGTAGAGCTGAGGCAGGAGGTGGGATTTGACTCCAGAGGTGGGGCTCAGACACCGGACCAAATTGAGGACTAGCTAAAACAGAGAGGAAGCAGAAGTACCTTTCCATGGCACTCCTACCAGGATGCCATTTCAGTTTACCATTGCCATGGCAACTCCTGGAAGTTACGATCCCTTTCCATGGCAACAACCTGATGACCTGGAAGTTACCACCCTTTTTGGAGAAATTTCTGCATAATCCACCCCTTAATTTACATATAATTGAAAGTGGGTATAAGTATGACTGCAGAACCGCCTCTAAGGTGCTACTCTGGAGAAACTGTCCATGCAGCAGCCCTGCTTTGCAAGGAGCAGGACCTCTGCTGCTGCTGCACACTGCCGCTTCAATAAACTTTGCTGCCTAACACCACTGGCTCACCCTTGAATTCTTTCCAGGGTGAAGCCTCCCAAGTTCGGGGCTCTCCTGCTCTGCATCAGAACCAGGTGGAGAGCTTGGCACAAGCATAAGGAGTGGGTCGCAACGGCAAGGCCAGGTCAGCCTGACATGGTGCCTTGGTGTACAGTACCTTCCACCAGTGGCGGGCTCAGGAACACATTCTTCCCTTGGGCCAAGGGGATAGCCCACAGCTGGACATTGTCATTTACAAAGAAGGATGCTTTTCAAAGGCCTTCATCCAGGGCAAGCCTAGCACCCCCCACAGAAAGGACTGGAGGTAGACCTTTGTCAAAGGAACTCAGGGTTAAAAGAGGTTGAAACTGGCCATCCAGGAAAGTCAAGATCTACCTCATCTGGCAGGAATTCAGTTGGAGGTACCCAAAGGGGATTCCTTAAAAACTCATAAAAGCCTCCCTACCTCTCAGAAAAGGAGTGGGTTGTGGGGATCCACCACACTCAGAGAGTGCTCACACGGATGAGCTTGGGGCTGGGCCACCAGGAGCTGTGCTGTGCCTCATCTCCCCTTCCCAGGGCCAAAGTGATGAGCTGTCTAGGGTGGGGGGAGTCAGGGGTCTGGGCAGGGATCAAGCAGGACAGCAAGATGGGAACAAAGAACAGACGTGCATTCATCTAGATTTCTGATGTTTTGATACCAGGGGTCTTGCTGACTGCCTCTTCCAGGGTTAGCCAATTCCTAAAAATAGTAAATGAGGCTGGGTGCGGTGTCTCATGCCTGTCATCATAGCACTTTGGGAAGCCAAGGGGTTTGAGGCCAGCCTGGGCAACATGATGAAACCCCATCTCTACAAAAAATACAAAAATTAGCTGGGCATGGTGGCACAAGCCTATATTCCCAGCTACCCAAGAGACTGAGATAGGAGGATCGCTTCAGCCCAGGAGGTTGAGGCTGCAGTGAGCCATGATCTCTCCACTGCACTCCCACCTAGGTGACAGAGCCAGACTGTCTAACAACAACAACAAAAAGATAGTAAATGACTCATATGGGAACGTGCCTTTCATGTGCAAAGCAACCAATCCAAAGCCCTCAGCCCATCACCTTCTCTATCAGACTTTCACACTCCAAGCCACTAGCCCTTGCCCTAATCACGCCAGGGCCTGGGTCCAGAAAACTAGAGACAGCCTTCATCACCCCAGAGCCTTCAGAAATTGCTCAAACCAGCCAGCCTAAGCCTGCCCACCCTGCCTTGCCCATTTCCACAGAAACTAGAACAAAGGTGCTTGTCCACATTTTTCCTTCGCTCCCTCTGCCTTCGGACCAACCCTGGTGCTTCCTGGCATGGCCTGTCCTGACTCCTGCCTTTGGGGAACTGAGAGTAAACACTTCCTCTTGCCTGACAGTCATGTCTGCATCTGCACATCTTATCATACTCGAGTAAATCAAAATCCTGGTACCCTACTAACAGGAAGCCACCCCAATGTAGGCTTTCCAGATGAAGCAGGCTCAGGAGAATAAGAAGCTTTCCCCCCAACTGAGACCCAGCCCCCCTTTTTTGGAGTCAGAGTCTTGCTCTGTCAGGCAGGCTGGAGTGCAGTGGCACCATCTTGGTGGAGCTACCCCTTTGAATGAGGCTTCAGATTTGACTGTCAGATGAGACAATCAACTACTGACATGAGACTGTCCTGGAAACTAATAGTTTTAGAAGACTTTTTGTTCTTGAAAAATAGAAGGGCATGGAAAAGCTGTAGGATCCATCTGAGTCTGCAAGTTTCTGGGAAGAAACAGTAAGTTTGAAGGATACAGTGGGTGGAAAGGATCAAGTTGTTTTCAGCTTGAATCATTTTGAGTTCAGCGTACTGAAGGCTCTGGTTACATAACAAAAACGCACAAATATATCACCATCAGGTTATGTGAGACAGGAAGTTCTTCTTACTGATAATGCAATATTTTAAGTGACGATATTTCAGAACATTCCAGAGAAAAGCATTTTGAGAGACAGTTGTTTGTAGTGGCGTTTTAAAGTACAATCTCACACTAGTAGTGAATTTATTAACCTTGGTTGTATGAAAAAATGTCTTCTCTTTTCTCCAGTTGTAAGTATAACTAGAATTGAAAATTTCTCTGAAAAATGCCTGAATTAGAGGCCTGACTACATACTGAAAGCCTTGAAACATCCTTCAACCTTCAATTCCTCTTTCGGCAATTGCTCTTAATGAAATAACTGAAAAGATGCAACAAATATTTACTGTAAGGATGTTTATTGGAGTATTGTTTACAGTGCTATAAATTGGCATCATCCTCAATTTTCAATAACAGAATTTCAGATAAATAAATCATAGTGTATTCATCCCAAATGAATGCTGCCCTGTTATGTAAAATGATGTTGTTGATCAGTGTTTTTCAAAATTTTAAAAATTATTATCTCTCTAAAGAGCCTGGTTTAGTCTGTTCTCATGCTGCTAATAAAGACATACCCAAGACTGGGTAATTTATAAAGGAAAGACGTTTAATTGACTCACAGTTCCACATGGCTGGGGATGCCTCATAATCATGGTGGAAGATGAATGAGGAGCAAAGTCACATCTTACATGGAGGCAAGCAAAGAGAGCTTGTGCGGGGCAACTCCCCTTTATAAAACCATCAGATCTTGTGAGACTTATTCACTATCAGGAGTCAGCATAGGAAAGACCCACCCCCGTGATTCAATTACCTCCTACCAGGCCCCTCCTATAACATGTGGGAATTATGGGAGCTACAATTGAAGATAAATTTGGGTAAGGACATAGCCAAACCATATCTGAGCCTTTTTGGACTCTTTTTTTCCTAATTGTCACCCACCAACCCCTTCTTCCCCATGAAATTTTAAGACCACAAATATATATCTGTTATGTACTATGGCCCTTTGGAGGAGCCACAGATCATTGTAATATCTAAGTTTTTTCACCCCAAACAATACCTTTTTGCCAACTTGGGGATGATATGAAACCTATTGAGAATGCATGTTGTTGATGAATATTGACATGGAAAAACATTCATGGTATTTTGGGAAGTAAAAAAACTAGAGCATACAAAATAATCTATTTTCACGTATTTGTAAATAGGTATAGAAAAACTTATAGAAGTTTCTATAAAAACATATTAATACTGGTTATCTCTGGGTGGAAATTAGACCTAGTATATATTAATCTCCTGTTATATGTGGGTATTTTTCATGTCATTTAACACTTATAATCATGCTGTGAGAAACTGGAGACCTACTGGGAGACCCGTGTGTGGTAGTGAGCACCATGTTTGGCCTAAGTTGACATTCAGTAAATGATAGCTATTTTTATTATTATCTTAGAGGCTATCTTTAAGAGACAGAATATGTTTTTAATTAATACGGCATAGATGAAATGGTATGATGACCCAAGGAGCCAGATTGCCCAGGTTCAAATCTTTGCTCTGTTGGCTAGGTGGCCTTGGAGAGTCACTTAATCTCTGGCATTCAGCTCCTTCACTCATTAAGTGACTATGATGACAGTAATTACAGCTAGTCACAGGGTTGTTGTGAAAACTAAATACATTAGTCCTTATAAATGCTTGGAATAGCATCTGGTATATAACTAGCACTCAATAGATGTTAGCTTTTTATTCTTACTTAGTCTTTACAATGAATCTGTGAGGGGAATATAATTATTTTCATTTTGCAGATGAGAAAATTGAAGCTCAGAGAAGTTGAATAACGGAATGATTGCTGAGGGTGAGGACATCAGAAAAGGATGAGGCACCAGGTGTCCAGAAGTAAGGCGAAGGACCCAGGAGTTGGGTCATAAGAAGTGAAAAGATACCAGAGATGAGTTTTTGCATTTCCTTTCCATGTCTATTGTGAATATTGCCTACACGTATGTATAATATGTATTTCACATATCCACATACACATCTGTCATGTGCTCCCCATGGTCCCTCCTGGAGACCACAGAGGAACAATAGGATTGGGGAAAGTACGTAACCTTGGGGTTGAATTCTGTCTCTGATGCTCCCTGGTTAAGCGGCCCTAAAGGATATATCCTTCCTCTGAGCCAACATTTCCTTACTTGTCAAAAAGGAGATATAACACCCACCTCTTGAAGTTAGTAAAAATTAAATAAGAAAATAAAAACAGCCACCATGTAAAGAATTCCAGGCATGCAAAAGGTACCATGCAAGCTATTTTACATGAATAACACAATAGACCCTCAAAAAATACTATTTTCCCTTTCCAGCATCCTTCCTTGTCCTAGTTGAATGAATCATGTTGCATGATAATGGATAATTCTTGCCAAATGCTAATCAAGGAGATACTTTATTTATTTGCTGTTCACCCAATAGGTCCCTGCTGAGTTGCCTCCAGGTGCTGGTACTTGGCCAGGCATGGGGAGGGTAAGAGGAAAAAACACCTCATCCCAGCTTTGGAGAGTATTTGGTCTAGTGAAAGAAACAGTCACATAAGTCACTAGAGTATAATGTGATGCAACACGCCATGGGATAGTCATATGATATATTTAAGTGGCTTTAATAACATGTGATTTCAGCTACAAACTCTCCCGAATAAGCCTGTCCTCATTGTGCCTTCCACTGACAAAGGATACTGTATTAGTCCATTTTCACATTGCTATAAAGACACTACTAGAGACTGGGTAATTTATAAAGAAAAGAGGTTTAAGTGACTCACAGTTCCGCATAGCTGAGGAGACCTCAGGAAACTTACAATCATGGTGGAAGGGAAGCAGGCATGTCTTACGTAGTGGCAGCCAAGACAGCATGTGAAGGAGGAACTGTTAAACACTTATAAAATCATCAGATTTCGTGAGAACTCCCTATCACAAGAACAGCATGGAGGAAACCATACCCGTGATCCAATCACCTCCCACCAGGCTGACACATGGAGATTATGGGGATTACAATTTAAGATGAAATATGGGTGGGGACACAGAGCCAACCATATCAGATACTGTCTCTGGGATTTGCAACTATTGCTAGGGATCATTAGCACTTGCTTGTCTTACTTTCTAGGAAGTTCTTGTTCCAATAAATTGCAGTTGTTCTCTTTCCTCCAACCTCTCTGTTACAGAGATAGAAAACAGTGTAGTATTTCTCCTGCAAGTGATTGCCTTTCCCTTCTTCACAACCTTTCTCAAGGGCTAGAAACTCTAGAAACTGTAAATTAGGTTAAACAAACCCAGAACACAGCATTTCCAAGGCTGAGAAAGTGGACCAATAAATCTCTTTAGATTTACAATACATATATGCCCCCAGGGTGACTAAAAAGAAGGAAAACTTGCAGCTAAAATTTAGTTAGGTAAAAAGAAAACATGCTATGACCAAAGGCTTTAAACAATGGAGAGGGTTATCTTCCTTACAGAAATTCCCTGGAATGATGAAGAAAGAGTTGCTTCCAATAAATGAAGAAATGTACAACATAACTTTTTCAATATCTTCTTTCTCCAACTTAATGGGGAGGCATAAACTGATAACACTCAGTTCATACAAGTTTTTATTGAGCATCTACTCTGCCAGGGTCTGGCCACTGAAATACATCAGTGAAACAAAATCTTCAAAACCCCTGCCCTTGTTGGGCTTACATTTCTAGTTGGAGGAAGCAGACATAAACATAATAATAGGTAAAGCATATCTTAAAATGTAGTAATTGCTACTGAAAAAATATGCAGCTAGTTAGGAAATAGGGCTAGCTGGGGCATGGGGAATAGGGAAACTGTAATTTTAAATGGAGTAGTCAGAGTAGGTTTTACTGAGGTGCTATTAAGCAAAGTCCTGAATTAGGTGACAGACAAAGTTTTGTTAGCAGCTGAGGTAATGAGTTCCAGACAGATGGAACAGCCTTATGAAAGCTCTAAGTTTGGAATGTCCCCAGTGAGTTTGACAGGTCATCCATGTATGGATGCAGAGGGAGACAAATGTGGTTTTAGTTTATCATTTATCATTGTGGATTCCAGTTTATCCTGCTTTCTTCAACTTCAGGTCCAGTCCTCCCTCTCAATTACCTGTCCAGGTGACCTACAACAACTTCAGGTCCACCACCAGATGCCAAGCCAATAGCTTCTCATAAACTTCTCCAGCACCCCTGACACCTAGATAGGTTCTAATCCTTGAACTAATTCCCTCACTTCCTATCACTCATAGTGGTTCTGATCTTCTGATTGAACCCTAAGCAATACAACATCCAAGTGAGATGTCAGGTAGGTAGCTAGATAAAAGAGTCTTAAGTTCAAGGGAAAGTTTCCAGCTGGATGTATAAATTTGAGAGTTATCAACGTATAACTGGTATTTAAGGACATGAGGCTGGATTATGTCACCCAAAGAGAGAGCATATAAGCAGCAGAAGAAGAGGTATAAGAACCAGGCCCCGGGGCACTCGTAGTAAAGATGTCAGGGAGGAAACAGCCAAGGAGACTGAGAAAGAACAGCCAATGAGATAGAAGGAAAATTGGAAGAGTACAGAAAATGTAAAGGGAAAAAAGTGTATCAAGGAGGATGCAGTGATCACTTGGGTCAAATGCTGCCAACTGTTGAGTAAGACTGAGAATTGATCACTGTGTTTGGTAATACCAAGGTTATTACTGATATTTTCAAGAATGGTGTGCTGAAGTGGTATGAATAAAAGTCTGATTGCAGTAGACTTCAAGAGGACATAGGATAAGGATTGGAGAAGATAATTCTTTTGAGAAATTTGTAAAGAAAATCAGAGAACTGGTGAGGAAAAAATGAGGTCAATTAAGAATTGATTTTTTAAAACAAGAGAGATAAAGCCTGTTTTCTCATGGGAAGGATTCAGTAAAGAAGAATAGTGGTGAAATTGGAGAAGAGGAGAATAATTTCTGTGGAAATACCTTTAAATGGTGGTAGGTAATAGGATCTACTTCATATGGACAGGTGTTATCTTTAGAAAGAAGCATGGGGACCTCATGGAGCAAGGAGTGTGGGTTCACATGCTTACCGGTTAGATGAGTAGAAGGATTTCAGAAAGTCTCTGCTACTGGCCTCAGTTTTCCAGCAATACAGAAAACAAGGCCATCAACTGAGAGATAGCTTAGGGGAAAAAAAATGAAGGTTTTAAGAGAAAAGGCAGGAAACAGTTCTGTAGGAGAGAAGGAGAATATGTGAACTAGGGAAATACAGTATAATGACCGGTAGTATTAAAGGCCTGCTTGAGGATGGTGGTCATGAATTTAAAGTGAGACCGTGTAATGTGAGTATGTGTGAGCCAGGCTCAGCTGCACAAATGCAGGAGCAGAGTAGAGTGATGGGAGTGTTTAGCCAGACTTATGATTTTCATAAATAAGATGAATAAAGAGAAGAATACGCAAGTGAAGAGGAGGCTTTATGCAAATGAGTGATTGTAACAACTAGCCATAGAATTTTAATTGGGTAAGTTGGTGGGGAAGACAAGATGGGAATAAATAAAGAAGAGAATAGGTGACAAAAATCAATGGAATGGAGGTCTCACTGGGGGGTCTTCACTTTGGAATGAAGGTGCTAGAAGGAGTGAACTAGAAACACAGGAGGTGGAGGTTGGAGAATGGCATGTGTGAGATACATGGAGATCTGGATTTGTTGGTAACAATATGGAAGTGAATGGCTGAGACAGGGCTGAGGACAAGACCAGTAACTAAAGGTACTGACAAACCAGGACATTGCAAGAATCACCTATGCATATATTGACATCAACAAGAAGTAATGTAGGAAAAGTATTCAAAAGAGTGATAGTGATTCAGGAGCTAAAAGTGATCCAAAAATAGGGGAGCTTGACTGTTCTGATAACCTCCTATTCACTCCACTGATGAAAGAGGGCTCTCCTGCCTTAAATAGTGTGAGGTGACTGAACACCAGATACCCAGCACTGGACAGATGGAATTGGTAGCACTTTATCCGTCACATATACTCACAGCGCCGGACACTGCATGCCTTCCAGAACAGGGTCACACAGGGGTCGCACTCAGAAATTGAGTGAACCAGCAGACTGTGGGAGACAAGTTTTGTAGTAACAGAAGGATGAGGTACCCCTTTATTCTCATGGGAGGACATAACTGGTTTATTTGAATCACTTCACAGACTAGCAGGCAAATGAAACTTGTAAGGTTGAACAGGTGGAGTGCAGCTGTCTGGCTGGTAAGGGAACTAGGTGGATGGGGAACCTTTCCCACTGGGGGAGGGGTATATCTGGTCAAAGTAAGTTCATTCATGGTCAGGCCTTTGGGGCCCTGTGAGACTCAGAGACATCAAGGCAGCACTTGAAATTTTACACCTTACAATATACTTGACAGAGGTTGATGACTTCAACAACGAGAGGTGGTGGGTGACACAGTCTGATGGCATGGGATTTAAAGCAGTCTGATGGCATGGACTTCAAAAGTGGGAGATCTTAGGGTAAGGGAGAAAGTGTGCAAGGAGTAATGAGGGCACAGAGGACACCTTCCCCACCCACAATGTGAGACAGGTGCAGGAGAAGCAGAGCCCTCAAAGGAGATGCAGACTTGAGTTAAGCAGTGAAAGGAGCATTCGGAAAAACACTGTGAGGATATGGAGAAGTCAGCTGATGATGAATTGTGAGTTCCAAGGGCACACAGTAGAAGGATTTTAGGAGTTGGGAGGAATGAAAGATGAGGTGAAAGAGAGACGTGCAAAACTATATGGTGAGCAGTTACAGGAGATAACTGGTGACCCAGGGATCTGGGGCTTCTCGTGATGACAGACACAAACAAGGATGAAAGATCCAGTGAGGTTGGGCATGAAGGTTTCAAGATGGATACTGGATACTGGTGGCAAAGCTGACTACTTAATGGATAGGGAGAAAGAGACAGTCTGGTCGGCTCTGTCCCTTATTATTTATTAAATATTGAATTAATACCTGGGTTTCACTCTCTGTGTGTGTGAAATGAGGGAGTCGGAATAGAAGATTTCATAGATACCTTTTAGCCCATAATACAAGATTTTAGGTCGGGTGCGGTGGCTCACACCTATAATCTCAGCATTTTGGGAGGCTGAGGCAGGTGGATCACCTGAGGTCAGGAGTTCGAGATCAGCCTGGCCAACATGGTAAAACCTAATCTCTACTAAAAATACAAAAATTAGCTGGGCGTGATGGCACTTGCTTGTAATCCCAGCTACTTGGGAGGCTGAGGCATAAGAATCGTTTGAACCCAGGAGGCAGAGGTTGCAGGTTGCAGTGAGCCAAGATTGTGCCACTGCACTCCAGCCTGGGGGATAGAGTGAGGTGTCTCCAAAAAAAAAAAAAAAAAAAAAAAAAGACTTTAGGCAGAGTTTGCACAGCCACGGTATCAGGAGAATGACTTGCCCAATCTGCTGCAGCAGCACCGTTAGGCCAACATAGCTATGCTTAGCTCCCCCAATATGTACTGTACACACTTTCTGTAAGCAAAGCCAAGTCAGAGTCATTCAAGGCCATTCCTTCCTTTCAACTTGCCTCATTTTGCTTCTGACTCTTTTAGTACCAACTTTACTTCTGGCTTCCAACTTCTCTCCTTGCCTTGATTATTGGGTTTTCTGCACACATCTCTCTTCCCTACTATGATTGTAAAGGTCCAGGGTTCTGATTCTCCACTTGAGTCTTCATCTCATCCCTGTTGGATCCAACCAGAGTCACCCCAGAAAACCTCAGTTCCTCCACAGCCAAGACACTCCCTACCCCAGCCTGGGCAAGACTAACCCAGTTACCACATTCTGAAATCTCCCTGGCTGACCTGTATTTGTTTACTAAGGGAGGGAAGTCTCCCTCTCTCCAAACACAGACACCCTTTACCAAGCACAAGCAGAAAGGCTCTGTTCATGAATATCCTGAGATACAGGGTGTAAGCCCTGGAACAGAAGCAGCCCTAGTTTCAAAGACAGTCTTAGTTCAAAGACTTTTCTCTCCTTCTCTTGAGCCAATGCTTTTCCTTCCAACAGCCTACTGATGCAAGAAGTGGTTCCTCAGCTAGCGAGTCTGCATAATATTGCAGGAAGTTCACAGGCTTTCTTAGACCCATCCAAAGAGGGATCTTTTAAAATCCCATAGACATCTTACGGTTTCTCTGATTTGGCCAGAATTTCTTCATGGGGATTTCATGTTCTCCTTTTTGGAGAGAAGACGAGCACCCAGAAGAGGGTGGAAAGGCTCCATTCCTTTCCCCATCTCAGGAAAATGAAATTCCAAGGACAGAGATCGGGGGAAAATCACATCTTGATCCTTGGCAAAATCGAAACTATTAGGCTTAGCATATCCTGTTATGAGTAAGGAAAAAAAGTAGAATTCTCTATTCTCTACACCCCACCTCCCCCTCACCCCCCCAAAACATATCCCATTCTCATGACTGAAGGAGTTATTCTGAGACGCTTATCTCTTCATATCTACAAAAGTACATCAAATATTCCCCAGACAGTCCTATGACCTCGTCACCTCCACCCTTGCCAGCCCACATTCATTTTTAAAATCTCACTCCTAGCTTATATCCTGCTCATTAACAGAATTGTGATGATGGAATTAGGCTGAAACCGTGTCTACATTCCACCCAGTCTCTAACACACTGATATTTGGTCATTGTTATTAATGACACTAACTGTAACGTTTATGCTCTTTAAGAATGTATAGCATGACATGAGGTTGCATGCTTTCTAATCTTTTTTTTTTCCAATTATTTATAAACTTTCACATTCTGTGTGGTCATCATTTGCCTTCAAAGGGAACACTGACATTTTCTGTTAGCAACTGCTCTGCATGGAATTGGTTATCTAATATGTCTGGTCAACAAATCTCTCTTTCACATTTAATAAACTGCAATGATTTCACATTCAGGTAGTTCCCTACTTACTTGAGGGCAAAGGGCTCTACAGAAGCTAAGTTAGTAGATTTGATTACAAAAACAAAGGAGATTTTTATAAGTGGAAAATAAAAGGTCTTTTTTTCTAACTCTGTCTTTCGAAGTTTCAATGTCCAGCCTTTCTTTGGAAACACATGGCATCTTAATGTTTTTACTGGTCACAATTTTCTTTGAAATCCATTTGTCATCAACTCAATGCTTTTGCCATGATTCCATCTCTGTAACCATGAGATATTAAATGAAGGGCAAAAATCAAAGTTTCTATTCCATTTTATTAAAACAGAACTAGATCTGAATCAAGATAAACTTGAGTTTTCTATTTAAAAAAAATCATCCCTCAATGTATGTTCATGAAAACTGTGTATTCAACCAGCCAATATTTCAGAATATATTGAAAGAAAGCATAACTCACAGGTCATTAACCTGCCTAAGTCCTCAAATACTGTGCCACTGGTCACTTGATTTTATGCTAGAGTAGGTTTAGATGGTGAAACAAAAAAAGTTTTCCTGATTCTCCTGCCTCCAAAGGAAAACATGCCGCAAAGCCGCCTAGCAAAATACCCCAAATTACCTCTGCTATTATGCAAGAATTTCCTTTGCACAGTTATGGATATAACAAAGACAGAATTTTGAAGGACCCAAACACTTTTTCCTAAAATATATTCTTGCTAGTATTCCGCTTCAGATGGAAGTTTAAATCCTAAGCAGTGACTTACCAGGCTTGCATCTGTCAGCTCTTTGAAGAGGTTTTGCTTTGGTTTTGAGGGGTTATGTCTGAAACTTAAAATATAAAATACTTTCAGTTAAGCTGTCCGGCATGATTGACTTTGTTTATTCCAGTCATTCCATTCCAGTGAAAATTTCAATCCCTTCTCTCTGTAAAATCTTCAAGTTATTTTCTTCCTCATCCTCCTTCTCTCCTAGACTCCAGGCCATGGATGAAAAAACACACGATCTTGGCTCACTTGTTAAGGAAAAGGTGTAAAATGTACATGTAATCAAGCAAACAAGGAATTGACAGTTGCAAAATGATTTAAAATTTTTCAAATAGACATAGCTAACCCTATGAGCTCTCTGCTTATATATATTTGGCAAGAGAATAAGCTTTTTCAGTGCAGGAATGATATAAGTACAGGAAGGGACATTTCTGCAAGTCAAACAGAGAGAGAGAAGAGGAGAAGATTCGAAAAGGTGCCAGAGGGTAATTGGACTCTGGCTCTGACAGTTGATCCAAAGCACGCCACAGGAAGTGCACTGGTTAGCTAAAGTTAGAAAAACAGTGGCCTCTGATGGAGCCCCAGATGTCACATCAATTACTTATGGTACAGAAACTTGCAGTTTATTTTGACAGTCATTCAAGTTAAAACACGAGATGAGAAGGGTGCAAGAGAAAAGCCATTTTAGGCCTAATTGTTTCATTTCTATAAACAAGGTCAAAAGGTCTCATTTTATTATTATCCTCTGTCCTTGCTTCCCAGCACGGTTTATTTTTCGTCTCCTATTTTAAAGATGCAAACATATTTTAACAAGGTTCATCTTTAACAATTCTGTATCAAAATGGAAATTTTTGTTTTCTGGCTTCTTCTACGTTGATATAAGCAAACAATCTTACAGTATTTATTTTCATAATCAGTATTGAACAAACATGTTACAACTGGGAAAAATCCTCCTGTTCTGTAGGGAGCAGTTTTGCCCACTGGGCACATACAATATAGGCTAGAATTACAGACACTGGGTAATGAGAAGCTCAAGTTCTTCCTCTAAGTACTATGTTCATTTATTTTCTTTTTTTTTTTTTTGAAACGGAGTCTCGCTCTGCCGCCCAGGCTGGAGTGCAGTGGCCAGATCTCAGCTCACTGCAAGCTCTGCCTCCCGGGTTCACGCCATTCTCCTGCCTCAGCCTCCTGAGTAGCTGGGACTACAGGCGCCCGCCACCTCGCCCGGCTAATTTTTTGTATTTTTTAGTAGAGACGGGGTTTCACCGTGTCAGCCAGGATGGTCTCGATCTCCTGACCTCGTGATCCGCCCGTCTCGGCCTCCCAAAGTGCTGGGATTACAGGCTTGAGCCACCGCGCCCGGCCACTTATTTTCTTTTACGCCGTTTTTACAAATATGAGTACAGCCAAGGAAATTAGCACATGTGGGTATACCCAAAGACTAATGACAAGCTGATCCTCAAGAAAACCAGACAGAAAGACTGAACCCTTGATACAGGATTTTTCTCGGCCCCTTTGTCAGACTTGCAGCAGGGGGAGTGTCATCTACTTGGCCTAACGTGCTCAGCCCCTGGCGGGAAGGAGCATGTGAGTGAGTGAGTGCAGGGCCCAGTTGGCTGCTTTGAGTGCTGACACGGAGCAAACTCCATGCAGGGCCCACGGCCAGACCAGGCGTATCACCCTGAGGGGAACGCAGTGGCTCCCAGGCAGGGGTGCCCCGTGACTCCAAAGTGCCAGAGGAGGTTTTAGTTTGCTAATTAGCTCTTTTAGTTCTGCCATCTGAAGCCCAACAGACTGTGGTGTGTTAGCAAGCTCAGTCGGCCCTTTGACTCGTTCTGGCCCATGGCTCTGGGACTGTCTTGGCCCTGCCACTGCTTCTGTTGTGTGGGGTGGCTGCCCTCTACCAGCGAGGGCAAAGGGCAAGTGTTACAGCCCTTCTGGGTACCCATGCTTGGTGGGTCCCAAGTTCTTGTCCAGTGTCCAAGAAGAATGAGGTCACACTAACTATTGAAGGGTGATGAGGGCAGAGAATTTTATTGAGTGACAGATCAGCTCTCAGCAGAGAGGGGAACTGGAGAGGGGACGGTAAGGTCACGTTGTCTTTGCCAAAGTCAGGTCATCTCTTCTTGATGTGGCTGAATCTGGGGCTAGGGGCGTGCATGCTGATTGGTTTGTGAGCATGAAAAAAAAGGTTAAAACAAAAGCACCAGTAAAAGGTGGGCACAGTGTAAAAACAATTAGGGAAGGGTAGGTATATGTAAAATAGTTGAAGGCCGGGGCTCAGTCAAAGGAAAGTATGCTAAACGGAAGACAGGTTCTCAACCCAGTCCGTGGATTGGGCTTGTAGCTTGGCCTTCAGGCTTTAAATTATTTTTGACTTGAAGGTGGGGTTTCACTGGGGACCTGACCACTCCTGTCTGCCTAGGATTTCTCTGCTTTCTGCCTCTATCACCCTGATTCTTTCCAGATTTGGTATTTATTGGGTTTGCAGAGACCTCTAGTGTGCTTCATCTCGTGATAAGGTGGGGTAACACCCAGAACAGACGGTGATGGTGAACTTGGGCAAGGTCAATGCAAATTGAAGGGAGGAAAAAGAAAACATTTGGGGGGAGTTTCTTGAACTTTGAGTAGCATATATTTGGTGGAATAACAACAATAACACACAGGTAAAAGCAGAATAAAATCAAAGATAAGTAAAGTGGAAGGTTCCATTTGCCAGAAACTACCTGTTAAAGATAGTTCCCATGGTTTTCATTTTAAGTAATAGTACAAAATTATGTGAAAAATACATTTAGCAAGGAACTGAGTCAAAGGCAGTTTTACTATTCCATATTTCCTCAAACGAGTAGGCCTGTTGTGTTATATTATCTGCTGTCTAAGCACAAAAACAAATGACCATGAATCAATATCAAGATATTAAGATAATTATTCTATTGAGTTTTTAATTATTATTTCCTCAAGCGCACATTTGTGGTCTCATTTCCTAGCTATATTTTATGTAGTTTTATATAAATTCATGAAAATTTCTCAAAACATGGATGTTTCATAATGTCACTGGATGGTGGATCTTCATTTATGCCTCAATACACATTCATTGAAAACATTTTGCAGTCCTAATGGAAAACCAAGAGGAATCCTAGCAAAGGTCTCCTTGAAGTTAGCAAACCTAATTGAAATATTTTGTACAATAGAACATTGTTTTCATTTGTGACATAAATTCATTCTTATCTACTTCCTGAGTTGATTTTGTATTTATCGGAGCTATATATAAACAGCTCCCAAAAGTCAGCCTACTTCACTGACAAGGACTCTGATTTCCGTTCAGTTAAGGCAGCTATCTCTGCTTTGTTATTGCCGTATTTTTTCCTCTTCTCTCTTTTCTGCTCTCTCTCTTCGATGAAGGTCACCTCTCTCTCTTAGCCATGTCTCAGAATCTATTCCACTTCTCTGATATTTTCTAAGTCAGATAGAGAAGGATGCTACGTCTCTCTTCATTGTGATATTTTATTTTGCAACAGTTATAAGGGACACATCTAAAGATTTTAAGTAGTAGTAATCTCATGTCTTTTTCCTTTTTCCTAATTTTTTTCATGATAAAGACTTATTGTACAAAATTTGGAAATTCCAGAAATGTACAAAGTACAAAAATGGTAATACAGATCACATTACCATCAGCCAGAGATAATCTCTCTCAATCAGTTCTTTTTTTCCTATTCACATATTTATTTTTAGTAATATTTGGATAGCATTGTGTCCTGTTCCACCTACCACTATAAGCATTTATGTCTCCATATTCTTAAATGTGATTTTAATTTCTACATAATACTTATAATTTGTTTCATTCTTCCCCCATTTATTTTCCAGTTATTCATTATTTTAAATAATGTTATTGAGAGCATCTTTCTTGTAATTTTCAAGTTATCCTTCTTCATTAAGAGAAACTGATTATTCCAGTAATTCTATACACATAATTTCAGTGACCTAGGGGGAATGAGGGGCCCAGAGAGACTCTATGACTTGCCTGAGGCCATATAACTACTTATTGGAAGTGTGGAGTTCTTTGATATTTTCAGTTTCTTTGTCTATCATGATCAAACCCTAGGCTTTTTAATTGTCTTTTTTAAAACCAGTTTCATTCCATTTTATAACAACTCCTGCCACTGCATTCCCATCCTTTCCTTGCAGCCCCACCCAAAAGCCACCTGCCTGGTCCCTAGGGCTTCCCTCTTTCCATTTGCCCTGCATACCACTATCAGGTGATTCAGATTATCCTCCTAATATTACTATCAGGTTCAAAAATGTCATTGACCGCTTAGTGAAACCCTGCATGAAATATAAACAACTTGCCTTACTCCCAAAGCCCCACTTTTCCCTTCAGTCTTTCCTCATCCACTCCCACTTGTCTGCTGTTCCCTATCCTTCTTCTTATATTTCTTTCTTTTTTTTTTTTTTTTTTTGAAACAAAGTCTCGCTCTGTTGCCCAGGCTGGAGTGTAGTGGCACAGTCTTGGCTCACTGCAACCTCCACCTCCCAGGTTCAAGCGATCCTCCTGCTTCAGCCTCCCAAGGAGCTGGGATTACAGGTGCATGCCACCATTCCCAGCTAATTTTTGTATTTTTAGTAGAGACGGGGTTTCACCATGTTGGCCATGCTGGTCTCGAACTTCTGACCTTAAGAGATCTGCCCACTTTGGCCTCCCAAAGTGCTGGAGTTACAGGTGTGAGCCACTACACCCAGCCTTCTCCTTAGATTTCTTAACCAATCAGAATACTCCTTTGTTCCTCCTCATCTCTTTAACTTCACGCAGTCCTCTAAAGCCCAGTGTGAGTCTCATATATTCCATGAAATAGAATGAACTTCCCACTGTGTCTGAAATTGTTCGACTTGAGTTCTAGTCTGTAATGAACCACTTTCACTGGAAAATGTGGGGGCAAATAATTAACTCTGCTGAGCCTATTTCTGCATACGAAAAATAAGAATAATTACAGTAATACCTGTCCTATCAACCTCCCAAGATCCTAGGAAGGATTGGATATGCATTACAAAGTTTTGGTGAGCTACTAACTGGTATACAAATGAGGGACAATATTCTCCACCGTGTCCACCCATAGCTGTCACTTTAAACCATTTCAGTATCCAAGTCTGTACAACATGTAACACAGCACTGAGTTATGTTCCATCCCATCACATTCTCTCATTGTCTTATGGATGTTAGTCATTTTTCCTCAGCTTGGTTGTGAAGTCTCTCAGTGTAAAATACAGTATCTAATACTACCTCCCTAACCGGGGCATTGCTGTAATGACTAATAGTCTAATCTAGATAAGTCCTAGCTGGTAAGGTCTGGATGGGGTCACAATGGGATTTAGATATAAGTGGATAAGTTAGTGAGGCATCAGTGTTCCAGAATTTTTCTGAAGTAGAAAAGTGTTACACTTCAGTAGTCCAAGAAGACTGGGATTAAGGTTAGCATACACCTTGTGAAGTCTATGTACTCTCAATTTAGATTGGGTTTCTTGGATATATTCACTGAATTTTTATAGCAACCCATATTAGGCATGCTTACTGTTGGAAAGCAGAAGCAAGAATATCCTTCAGACATCTAACCCAGCCTTTGGTTACCCCAATCAGAAGGGTCAGACTACCCAATCTTGATACGTTGTTAAACATGGTCTCCTGATGATCTGCTTATAGATTATTCATTTAATTTGAAATTTACTTCTCAGCTTTAATTATCTAGTTTCTAGAGTCCTAAAGAATATTTTTTCCTAACAGGCCTACTCTGAAAAAAGTTCTATGGTAAAGATTAGGACTAATGACAAGAGACAGGGATAAGGCTAGAGTTAGGGTTAGCAATACCTTTAGGTTCAGAGTTAAGGTTATGATTAGGTTTATGGTTAGTGTTGGGTTAGGGTGCAGTTTAGGATGATGGTGAGATTTAGGTTGAGGCTTAGGGTTCGCATTTATGCTAGGGTGTTTGTGTTAACTCTACCCTCAAGGATACTAGTTAGGGTTAGTGTTAAGGTTAGGGTTAAGTTAGATTCCAGGACACAAAGGGCACTTTTATAAAAGATATTCTTGCAAATTTTACTTTGTATGGTAAAAGAACACATCGTCCACATTTTTGCCTATTTCCTTGGAACTAGCAAAAACACCATTGTAGTAGAATGCCTATTTTACAGTATTCCGCAATTAGAAACAACTATACAGTTTTCCAGAGTTGATCAGAGTATTTTTTAAATCTCTAATACAGAAAAGGCAAGCAACACCTTTAATGTCAACGTTAACTCCCAAGAGGTCAATTTGTCAATGGTATTCAATTTATACCACCTTCTTCCCCTGACATTCCCGGTCACCAACATAAAAGCTGATACCATTAAAGTAAAATGCTGTGATCTGAAAAGCACTAATATTTTACCTGAAAAACATTTATCTATCTATATCTATCTATCATCTATACACTTTTGGAGCATCAGTCACTTGTCAAGCACCATAAACCAAAACACAATCTGTTTAATAAGGTTTCCAAATCATTAGATGTCACTCAAATAGGTATTTTCAGCCAGACCTCACTCTCCAACAACTTGAATGTCTATTGATTGAACGATGTCCTCACATAGCATCTGAACTTCACTAGGTCCAAACAAGGTCTCCACAGCCCTCACCCAACACACCTGCTTCTCCTTCTTTTCTTCCATTTGATTTAACGGCAGCACCATTTACCAAGCACTCCAAACCAGAAACTTTTCATCAACTCATTTTCCTCACCTCCCCTGTCCCATCCTGTTGTGAAAATTACCTCAAACCTTCTTTCTGCCCCTCTCTTCGGTTCTATTATTTCTTGCCTAAACCATTTGCAACAGCCTCTTAAATAACCTTCAAATAACTCTCCTACCTCCAGCCTCTTCATTGTCCAATCTGTCCTCCCCACACTGTCACCAAAATGTGCCATGTTTGCTATACCACCCACCAGTTGAAAATCTATGCTAGGTTCTGTTCTAGAGTCTCTTTCATGAAAACCTTCTCACTCCTCTGTTGGCCTGGAATTTTCCACTTCCTTCTTTGCACCCTCCCATACTTTGTACATCTATGGTTGTGCTTACCATAGTTTATTACACGTGTTTCCCTTGAGTAGATGATAAACTTCTCAAAATTAAGATGATCTCATTCACTCCTGTACAACCAGTTCACAGAACAGTGCCTGGCATATGGTAGGTGCTCACAACATTTTGCTGGAAAAAAAAAAAAATAGCTTACAAGACCAAGTAATGCTCACAGATCCTCTTTATATAATAGTGTGTCCGGTCCCAAAATAAAACTTATGCTGTGTAAGGCTTCTTTAAAAAGCACACCCTGCATCTTAACAGGAAGTTACAGATTAATAAACAGCTGACGGAACAAACTAAACAGCATCCAGTGAATCACCAGGGGACCGTTCAACTGCTAACTAAATTCAGGGAGAGCGACAATGGGCCCAAACCATCATTCCCCATTGATGGGAAGATTTTGCAAAGATACTTGAAAGCCCTGGGTATCAGGGCGATGCCTATTTTCCTACACTGTAGTGGAAATTCAGGAAGAGAGAAAAGCCATAGCAAAAATGAATTTGGAGGGCTATGTGAATACAGACACCAGATAAATACCAAATTTGTGGCCACAGCATGTCTACCACACCCTGCTTCATCCATTGTGTAACATACAGCCTTGCAAGAGGTATATACTCAGTTTTTAAGTTACTCTTCATGAGAATATATGGTGAATACATAGACGAGACACGGATTTACCCTGGATTTTCCTCTGCCTTTGCCACCTCTGCAACACCAAGACCAACCCCTTATCTTCCTCCTCCTCCTCGCCCTACTCAACATGAAGACAAAGAGAATGAAGGCCTTTGTGATGATCCACTTCCACTTAATAAATAGTAAACATATTTTCTCTTCTTATGATTTTCTAAATAGTTTTTCTCTAGCTTACATTACTATAAGAATAGAGTATTGTATACTCAAAATGTGTGTTGTTTATGTTTTCATAAGGCTTTCAGTCAACAGTAGGCTACTGTTATACTGTTATAACAACAGTTATAAGTCAAAAGTTATACTTGGGTTTTCCACTTCGAGGAGGGTGGCAGGATGTGGGGGTAGGAGAGGCTGCCTCTAACTTCCTGGGCATTCAAGGGCCAACTCTGTATGGTTTTCTGTAACTACTAGCCGTCCGCACTGTGTGGAACTAAGACGAGGCTGAGGAAGCTGGTTTCACAATTTTAAAATCCAAGAGCTCAGCTGCCGTCTTCATTACAGAGCTGAGGGCCCAAAAGGCGCAGCCTTGGGCTCAGGCTGCCCAGAGCAGATGCCTCCCACCTGAAGCACTTCTCACAAACATAATGTTAAAACCCAGCACCTTGGAAGGTTAGATCTGATTGAGAACTCCCATTGGCAGCTCTCTCCTGGAAAGGTGTATGTGTCCAGAGGTAATAGGAGAGGTGGACCGGCCCGTGACAATATACAAACCCATCACGGCCAGACCATATATAAAAATAGAACTCTGACCCATGACCCCTGCAGCAACCTGACCCACAGTGTCAGGACTTGATCAATAACCACAAACTTCCCTAAGGTTTGCCCTTCCCTTTCCCCCTTCCAACTCAGGAGCAACCCAAGAAAGCCAAATACGTTTACCAACCTAATCACATGGGATACCTGCCTCCAGGTCCCAGACGCCAGCAGCCTTCAGTCGGGGCACACCTTGAAGCCTTCCTTTTTCCACGATGAAGCGTCCCCACGCCGCGGCCTGCCTCTGAGTCTTGCCACCGCAAGCTCTGAATAAACAGCCTCCCACTACGGTGGCCCTGGTGGATTTCCACCTGGGTGTCTGTGGAGCACACCGGGAACTTGCCTACTGTGATGGAAGGCGGCCTCGCCCTTGGTGGGGTTGGGTAGGTGGGAACTGGAATTGAAAGGGGGCACCTTCCAGTTCGGTGGGAGGAGTTGGGTGCAAGTAGAAAGCCCAGGGTGACGCCTCAGGCCAGGAGGTGGAGGTAGCTGGAGAAAGGAGGAAGGAAGCAAAGAAATCCTCCCTGCGGCGGTCCCCTGCGCCGGCCGCGGGAACAAGGGATGTGCGCGGCTGGTGGGTCCTCCCCGGCCCGGCCGCTGAGATGGCGGTGACTGTGGAGGCAGCCGGGCCGTGCCCGCCTGGAGAGCGCCGGGGCGCTGGCCGCGGCTGTCCCTGGGAGCCGAACCGCGGGAGGGCGCTGTGCGGAGCCGGTGGTGACCTGCTCGACGGAGTTGGCCGCCATCACCCTACTGGTCCTGTGCTACGTGCCCGAGGACTGCCCGGGAGCCAGATCTGCCAGCTGGTGCAGGACACCAAGGTCAAGACTGCAGCAGGGAGAAATAGTGATGCGGCCTGGAGAAGCGCATTAGCCAGGACCAGAGGACATCTGCGAGCTGCCGGGCGGCCAAGGGGAGGAAGTCCGGCTGGTGAACCTCGTGGTGGCGATGTGGCGCAGATCCCCCACGGTACCATGCTGCCTGCTACCACGGCATTTTCAGGGAGGATCAGAGAAGAGGAGGAAGGCGCTGACCTCAGATCCCAGCCTGCCGTCGGCATCCTAGGCAAGGGAGGGCTCTGGTTATAACTCACAAGCAGGCCTCATCGTGTCTCTGCTGATTTTTTTGTTGAAACTAAGAACAGAGGGAGTTAAAACAAAACAAAAACAGGTTCTCACGGGACCAGCGTGGACACAACAGCCCGAGAGGGTGAAAGCAAAATGCGGCCGATTCAAACATACACCAAAAAATATAATAATTCTACAAGACAAACTTATAAAATTATCCATAATGATTGGCAAGTGTCGTTGGCTTATGGCTATTACCCTCACTTTGTCTCCTTAATGACAAATTTGGCAATACAGACTTTTGGGACTTGGTGCAACCAATGAACTTTAGATTGCATTACACTTTATACCAAATGTATTATTCAGTTTTTCGTTATCAGAATAACAATCTTGGTGGTGGCTGTTCCTGAAAGCTTTTCTTTTGCAGTTCCCCTTTCCTTGGCTTATTCTGTAAAGAAAATGAAAGATAATCACTCTGTGAGACATTTGGGTGCTTGTAAAACTATGGGAAATGCAACAGTCTTTTGTTCTGATAAAGCAAGCACATTACTATTCCAGGAGTCCAGGCTTCCACTGATGAAGCTCATTGTATAACTCCCATACCCATTTTGAAATACCTTTTTGACAAGTATTGCTGTTCATTGTTCTTATAATTATAACAATATTTTAGTTGTTGAGGGTCCACCCCAACAGATTGGCAATATAATAGAATGTGCCTTTTTGGGATTTCATCATCATTTAAGAATAGATTTTGAGAAAGAAAAGAAAAAGGAAGGAAGGGAGGGAGGGAAGGAGGGAAGGAAGAAGGAAGGGAGGGAGGGAGGGAGGAAGGGAAAGAGAGAGAAGGAAGGGAAAGAGCATACCATAGGCTCATGCCTGTAACCCCAGCACTTTGGGAGGCCAAGGCGGGCAGATCACTTGAGGTCAGGAGTTCGAGACCAGCCTGGCCAATATAGTGAAACTCCGTCTCTACTAAAAATACAAAAATTAGCCGGGCATGTTGGCGGTCGCCTGTAATTCCAGCTACTTGGGAGGCTGAGGCACGAGGATCACTTGAACCCGGGAGGCAGAATTTGCAGGGAACAAAGATCATACCATTGCACTCCAGCCTGGGTGGCAGAGTGAGACTCCATCTCAATTAAAAAAAAAAAAAAAGGATACCACATAAGAGTTTATACCAAGTATTAGCATATATCTTCAACTCAGAGAGAAAAATCTATGTCTACTGTCTTCAAACTGCTTGATGAGGGTTTCTGGTTGTTCAAAGAGGGAGTCTCAGAACTATCATTTAACAGGGGTGTCAAATCCTGGATGAAGAGGGAATACCTGTATTTTCCAAAGTGGTGTGAAACCAATGGCTTGTGCAGGGCTAAGAATACCGTGCCTGGCATTCAGAAATTCTGCAGATACTGACAACAAACCCGGCTGAGAATGTGTAAGATATTACTACAGATCTTGCATGAATTGCTTTTGTAGGCATTGAAGATGCTATAAGACCCAAGGCATAAGTTTCCTGTGGCTGCTTCAACAAAACTCTACAACCTGAGTAGCTTGAAACAACAGCAATGTATTTTTATCCAGTTCTAGAGCCCAGAGGTCCCAGAGGCCATTTTCCCTCTGAAGGCTCTAGGAAAAAAATCTTCCTTGCTTTTCTCAGAGATTCTCGTGGTTGCTGGCAAACTTTTGGCATTCCTTGACTTGGAACTTCTATCTTCATATGGCCGTCTGTCTTCTGTATGTCTGTGTCCAAATTTCTCTCTTTTTTTAAGGACAGCAGTTTACTGGATTAGGGCCCCCCTAGTCTAATGTGACTTCATCTTGATTACATTTACAAAGACCTTATTCCAAATAAGGTCATGTTCACAGGAACCAGAGTTTGGACTTGAACACATCTTTTTGGGAGACCTATTTCAACCCTCAACACCTGAGGTACCAAATGCAGTTTCGTAATGCCAGCATATTAGATTCACTGCGTGTGTGATTCTAGCGACAATCTCCACATTGTAAGGGCTGTTGCCCTGAAATACAGCATTGTAAAGGTTCCAAAGGTTACCCATGTTTAGAGGGTACAGATTTCAAGAAACTAATGCATAAAAATGAAAATCAAGAACTTGAAAAAAAAAAAAAACCAAAGGCTCAAAAACAAGGGATGATCAAAATTTCATGTACTTGCAAGATCCAGCTGGTGATGGTGAATTTTCTGTGTTAATTTGACGGGGCTGAGGGATGCCCAGCTAACGGGTAGAAACATTGTTTCTGGGTATGTCTTTGGAGCTGTTTCTGGAGGGACTGTTAGCATTTAAATCAGTAGACTAAAGAAGATTACCCCCACTCAATCTTTTGAGGCCCCAAATAGAACTAAGGGCCAGAGGAAGGGTGAATACATTCTCCCTGTTTCATCCGGGACATCTGTATTCTAATGCCCTGAGACATCAGCACTTCTCGGGCCTTCTTGGACTAGGAATTATATCAGCAGCTCTCCTGGTTCTCAGATCTTCAGACTCAGACTGAATTACACTGCCAGCTCTTGTGGTTCTCCAACATGCAGAAGGCCAATTGTGGGACTTGGCACCCTTCATAATCACGTGAGCCAATTCCTATAATAAATCTCCTCCTATATAACCTGTTGCTACTATTTCTCTAGAGAACCCCGACTGGTACACTGGCCTTACTGTTAAATATAATATTACTCAGTAAAAATGTGTAATGAATAAAGTTTCAAGACAGAGGCAAACTGTAACAGTTACTCGTGATGGTCCTAATGATGGCCCAGTGTTAAAGACAGCAGATGTTGGATCTGCAATGGAATTAACAGAAACAAATATAGCTAAAGAAGTTTCCGATATCATTCTTACCCATGACAACCTTGAAAGTATTGTTAAAGCTGTCATATGAGGTAGAAATGTTTATGACAGCATCTTCACATTCCTTCCATTTCACTTGGCTTTGGGTGTCACACTTGTGGCCTTCACAGCTGCGTGTGTTGTTGTCCAGGATTCTCCTTCTAAAGCTGGTCATACCCTTCTGGTGAATCTCATAATGGATGCTTTTGCTTCCTTCGCTCTGGCAACTGAAAAGACCATGGTGTCACTTTTGCTTTATAAACCTTATGGTAGGAAAAAAATCTTTCCTGTTCATTTATAAAATTGGTATATAACAATTTTATATACAGTGTATAGTTACTTTTGGTCTTATGTTTGTTAATAAACTCCTTTTTGACAGTGGAAGAAATACCATCCGACATGCTCTTCCTTCTCTCCTTCTACCTATTTTGTAATGATATATTTATAATTTAGTACTTCTGTTAGATGCAACTTTTTTAAAACTTTTTTTTTTTTTTTTGAGACGGAGTTTCACTATTGTCGCCCAGGCTGGAGGGCAGTGGCATGATCTTGGCTCACTGCAACCTTGCCTTCCAGGTTCAAGTGATTCTCCTGCCTCAGCCTCCTGAGTAGCTGGGATTACAGGTGCCCACCACCATGGCTGGCTAATTTTTTGTATTTTTAATTGAGACAGGGTGTTGCCATGTTGGGCAGGCTGGTCTCGAACTCCTGACCTCAGGTAATCCGCCTGTCTTGGCCTCCCAAAGTGCTGGGATTACAGGCATGAGCCACTACACCCGGCCAACTTTTTAATGAAATTAATGCCAGGAAGCTTCGTTGCAAAACAAACATATTTGAGAGACTTTTCAGTAATATCTTTTGTCTAATGGTCAGGGGAACATTTGCTGTATCATGTGGTATGGTGCAATATTGGAGACAAGTGTTCCACTGTACAAATCTTAGTCCAGACATGTGGCCATGGTGCATTTTCCAAGGAGTATGAGTGTTACTGGGGGTTCAGCTCTTAACTACAGTTCCCAATAACTGTATGGAGCCCTTCATAAGACTTTCACTGGGGGGAAAGATTTTCTAAGATTTTTACTGAATTTACTAAAGATACGTGAGTGTCAGAATTAAAAATGCAAAGCAAAGGTCCTTTTTGGGTGCTGTGCTGAGGTAGAATCAGAGATCCAGTTAGAAAGACAGAAGCATGGCTGGGCACAGTGGCTCACACCTGTAGTCTCAGCTACTCTGGAGGCCGAGGCAGGAGAATCGCTTGAACCCGGGAGGCAGAGGTTGCGGTGAGCTGAGATCGCGCCACTGCACTTCAGCCTGGGCAACAGAGTGAATCTCCATTTCAAAAGAAAAAAAAAAAGAGAAAGATAAAAGCATGTTATTTCTCCCATTCATTCACTGTCTTTATCAGGTCACCCAGTATAAGGAAAGGAACCCGTTCCAAATTTACACACGTTTTATCTTAAATACTTAAAATATCCTAATATCCCTTAAATAATTTCATTTTATCCTTTTCCTAAAATCTTAGATTTTGTTTTTATAATAAATGCATGAACTGAGTTGTCATCACTGCTACTTTTAAAAGCTGTTTTTTGGAAGTGAGGGATACACAGAGACCTGTATTTAGATAGAAGGATAATGTGAGAATTCCTTATAACTAAAGCATGGACAAGAGAAAAATATTCTGTCGTATTTCCTTTCATCTTTTAGCAGAAGTGCAAGAACAAAATTATGAATAAGTTAATATATTAATATTTGCTATTAATAAAAATCAACTATCTACATTACACGAGACAAAGGCATGTTTAAAAGGCCAAGTACCTTATTGAAACTGTTGATATTATATAGTGTAGATAAAGGATACATGTTATTATAAAAACACAGGCAAGTTAGTTGCTTCTAAAAAATACAGGCAGCTATGGTCCAATGTAATGGCTTTTGAATTAAATTGTTCTTTAAGTACAGATACCCTTCATGATTACTAAAAGGAAAAGGAGAGAAAATCCGAACCATATTTTCTCTGTTGCCTGGCCAAGCTACCATTGAAACTGGGTCCTTGCAGTGCATCTGAAACATAACAAGGGCTCCATTAGCCAGGCGTGTTGGTGGTAGCCTGTAATTCCAGCTGCTTGGGAGGCTGAGGCACGAGGATCACTTGAACCCGGGAGGCAGAGTTTGCAGGGAACAAAGATCATGCCACTGCACTCCAGCCTGGGTGGCAGAGTGAGACTCCATCTCAATAAAAAAATAAAAAAATTAAAAAAAAAGCGTACCACATAAGAGTGTATACCAAGTATTAGCATATATCTTCAACTCAGAGAGAAAAATCTGTGTCTACTGTCTTCAAACTGCCTGATGAGGGTTTCTGGTTGTTCAAAGAGGGAGTCTCAGAACTATCATTTAACAGGGGTGTCAAATCCTGGATGAAGAGGGAATACCTGTATTTTCCAAGGAAATACAGGAACTCCTAGTCTTAGTATTCCTAAGACTTCCTAGTCTTAAGGAAAATGAACCATAAGACTAGGGAAAACTGAGGTAAGCAATGGACTTTTTGCTTGTGTGACAATTTTTTTTTTGAGGGGGGGAAGCAGAGTCTCGCTCTGTTGCCCAGTCTGGAGTGCATTAGCATGATCTTGGCTCACTGCAACCTTGGCCTCCCAGGTTCAAGTGATTCCCATGCCTCAGCCTCCTGAGTACCTGGAATGACAGGCGTGCACCACCGTGCCCAGTCAATTTTTGTTTTTGCTTTTTTTTTTTTTTTTTTTTTTTAAGTAGAGATGAGGTTTCACCATGTTGGCCAGGCTGGTCTTGAACTCCTGGCCTCAAGTGATCCACCTGCCTCGGTCCCCCAAAGTGCTGGGATTACAGGCGTGAGCCATCACACCTGGTCTTGTGTGACCAATTTAATAATTGGAATGTGAGTCATCTTCTGTTTGGACACTTTTGCCTTAAAGATTTAGCTTTAAGGTTACATTTGGGAGATTTCATGTTTGGGTTTGTCACTAAACTCTACAAATTTTGCTCTTAATTATCCATTATGGGGAACAATAGACTCTATCCCTTTCCATATTTCTGTTTAATTGTTCTGCATACCAAGCTTGAAATGATTTCACAATATAAGGTCTACTACACATACACAATGAGCCAGGGAATTTGGCCCTGTAGTGTGTTTACCTCTTAGTCTATAGATTCTTTCAATAAATCAGGCATTTGTTTGAAAGCTCCAGTGTGAACAGCACTGTTCGGAAGATTTTAGAGTGGTAGGGAGAATAGAGACATGCTCTCCGTCTTAGAGCAAATTTTTGAGTGGTAAATTTCATAAAGCATGAATACACTTAAATAGATGCTTATTTTACTTACTGGAGAACCCACTAACTTCCGAATTTACGGTTAGTGACTTCACATGCACCAGAGAACCCCATAAGAATTCAGGCTTCCCAAAGTTTAAAAAGCTTCTTATTCACTTCTGATTTTTTTTTCTTTTGTTTGTCAGTTACAACAAGCCTCAGACTTTTACTAATGGATATTGCTATTTTCTAACAAGGAGGGAATCTCTTTTCATGACCACAGTTGCAATTTGTATTTATGAGGACATAATGACAAGAACCATCTAAACATGTCTAGTAATCTGATGAGCCAAAACCCCAAGATTCTTAAGAAAATGCTTACTTTTATTCTAACGTAAAAGTTAGAAACACGTCTTTTCTGAATTATTTGAATGCCTGATAAAAGAATCAATGGATTAAAAAAATTCATTTGCTGCTTTCTTTGATTAACACATTTAAAATAATCAGTGATTTTTTAAAAAACCAATGCTGTAATAGAGCTTATATTTGAAAGTTTTGGAGAATTGTTATGTCTCAGATATCATACAATGGGATATGCTTTAATTTATGGGGAAATTATATCCGAGTGATTATTATTTATTTCTGGTTTCTAAACAACGTTTGCTACTTTTTTTTGAATTATGATGCAATAATTGACTTACGAAACGTATGTTTATCAAACTTTGCATGATATCAGGGCTGTTAACGTTCTGGAAAAGAAACTGATATTAACAGTAATGATGCTTCTTAATTTCCTCCTTGTGTCCAAAGAGGTTGCTAACAGGACATCCTCCTGAGGAGGAAGGAAGGACTTCTCATTCTGACTCAATGATTATTCATTTCTTTCTCTAAACAATCCAGAGTCAGCTTTGAAAGGGGAGAATTCCTTTCTGGCCACAGCCCTGTGGAGCTGGGATGTTAGCCTGTTAAGTTCATAGCTCATTTGTCCATACGCTTTCCTCACCTTCCAGGTGCAGGAATTAAATCTCCAGGCCTGGGAATAACTCGGAGGAACTAGTTCCAGGGCAGAAGAATCTCAGCTGGTGCTAAAAGCAGTCATGTGGCTCCCATCCACATGGCGGCAGTCTTCGTGGTCACAAAGAGAATGGGGCTGTCCTCTTTTCCTCCACTCTTTTCTAGGACTGCTTTTCTCTTTCAGGATTGCCTCAGGTGATGATTTAAATCTAATTTATTTGACTAGTATGTGTCTGTCTTGGGGAGAGGACTTGGTTCAACAGGCCTTGATGCAGAATCTGTTAATCCTTCCTTGCCCCTGACTCATCCCCTCCAATCTTCTGGGGAAGCTCTGCTGGTTGCCATTGGCAAAAGAACTTGCTTGCATCACAATTAGTACTCTATAGCCAAGTCTTTGCCAATAGAGTTAAGGGATCAAAAAAGTGAACTCCAGAAACACCAAGGATAGTACTAGTGGGTTTTCTGACAAATGGGATATAACTTGCTTAGTGACCTCATCCCACCTCATTTCTTTTATGTTCCCCATTATTAGAATAATCGTCCGTTCCATCAATACCGAATTTATTGAGCGTTTTTAGCATGAAGGGCTGTTGAATTTTGTCAAAAGCCTTTTCTGCATCAATTGAGATAATCATGTGGTTCTTGTCTTTGGTTCTGTTTATATGCTGGATTATGTTTATTGATTTGCGAATGTTGAACCAGCCTTGCATCCCAGGGATGAAGCCCACTTGATCATGGTGGATAAGCTTTTTGATGTGTTGCTGAATCCGGTTTGCCAGTATTTTATTGAGGATTTTTGCATCGATGTTCATCAGGGATATTGGTCTAAAATTCTCTTTTTTTGTTGTGTCTCTGCCAGGCTTTGGTATCAGGATGATGTTGGCCTCATAAAATGAGTTAGGGAGGATTCCCTCTTTTTCTATGGATTGGAATAGTTTCAGAAGGAGTGGTACCAACTCCTCCTTGTACCTCTGGCAGCAAAAGCCAAAATTGACAAATGGGATCTCATTAAACTAAAGAGCTTCTGCACAGCAAAAGAAACTACCATCAGAGTGAACAGGCAACCTACAGAATGGGAGAAAATTTTTGCAATCTACTCATCTGACAAAGGGCTAATATCCAGAACCTACAAAGAACTCAAACAAATTTACAAGAAAAAAACAAACAACCCCATCAAAAAGTGGGCAAAGGATATGAACAGACATTTCTCAAAAGAAGACATTCATACAGCCAACAGACACATGAAAAAATGTTCATCATCACTGGCCATCAGAGAAATGCAAATCAAAACCACAATGAGATACCATCTCACACCAGTTAGAATGGCGATCATTAAAAAGTCAGGAAACAACAGGTGCTGGAGAGGATGTGGAGAAATAGGAACACTTTTACACTGTTGGTGGGATTGTAAACTAGTTCAACCATTATGGAAAACAGTATGGCGATTCCTCAAGGATCTAGAACTAGATGTACCATATGACCCAGCCATCCCATTACTGGGTATATACCCAAAGGATTATAAATTATGCTGCTATAAAGACACATGCACACGTATGTTTATTGCAGCACTATTCACAATAGCAAAGACTTGGAATCAACCCAAATGTCCATCAGTGACAGATTGGATTAAGAAAATGTGGCACATATACACCATGGAATACTATGCAGCCATCAAAAAGGATGAGTTTGCGTCCTTTGTAGGGACATGGATGCAGCTGGAAACCATCATTCTTAGCAAACTGTCACAGGAACAGAAAACCAAACACCGCATGTTCTCACTCATAGGTGGGAACTGAACAATGAGATCACTTGGACTCAGGAAGGGGAACATCACACACAGGGGCCTATCATGGGGAGGGGGGAGGGGGGAGGGATTGCATTGGGAGTTATACCTGATGTAAATGATGAGTTGATGGGTGCAGCACACCAACATGGCACAAGTATACATATGTAACAAACCTGCACGTTATGCACATGTACCCTACAACTTAAAGTATAATAATAATAAATAAATTAAAAAAAAAAAAAAAGAAAGAGGAAAAAAAAAAAAAAAAAAAGAATAATCGTCCTCCATAAGTGCTTTTCCATACCTGTTTTCCAAAAACTATCAGTGGATCGTATTTGCTATGAGATTAAATGTAACTGTTACTTGGCTTTCAAAGCCTTTCAAAATCCAGCTCCACCATGTCTTTCTAAATTCACTTCCTAAAGCTCCAGAATCCTGAGTAAATTCTCATTTCAATTGGAATCATTTCCATAAATATTCATTGAGCACCTAGTTGATCCCAGACACTGCTATGTACTAGGAATAAATAAGACAAAGTCCCTGCACTATAGGAGTTCATGACACATCAGGAGAATTAACACAAATGTAGCTATAATATAATAATAATAATAACGATCATTAACTTTTTTAGCCCATTCATATAGTCCAGGCACCGTTCTAAGCATTTTATATCAATGCATTTAATCCTCACAACACACCTATTAGATAGTATCATCAGTATCCTCATTTTATAGCTGAACCACAGAGGTTGTTTTCTAAGATCACACAGTTAATAAATCAGTAACGGAATCCAGACAATCTGGCTACAGAACCTACTTCCTTAACCACCATTTTATATAGATATTGTGAAGAGAGCTGTACTGGAAATGGAACAAAGTCTACAGGAACAGAAAGGATGCAATTCATTCAGCTTGGGGACATGGGAAACGGTGTCACAGAGACAATCTTGCTCTATTCCTTATTTATATATACTCCTACCTCTTGGAAAGGAATCAGGACAGCTCACACTCGGAGAAGTATGCATTAAAGTAATGATAAAAGAGAAATAAGGAGTCAGGCCCAGGGAAAATGTAAATATTGTAAGAAAATCAAAACCAGAGGAAAAGTAAATTTCTTCTTAAAGGAATAGCTTAGTTGGCCAGGCGCGGTGGCGCATGTCTGTAATCCCAGCACTTTGGGAGGTTGAAGTGGATGGATCACGAGGTCAGGAGCTCAAGACCAGCCTGGCCAAAACGGTGAAACCCCCTCTCTACTAAAAATACAAAAATTAGCTGGGCGTGGTGGTGGGCGCCTGTAATCCCAGCTACTCAGGAGGCTGAGGCAGAGAATTGCCTGAACCCGGGAAGCGGAGGTTGCAGTGAGCCGAGATCACACCACTGCACTCCAGGCTGGGCAACTGAGCAAGACTGCAACTCAAAAAAAAAAAAGAATAGCTTAGTTACACCATTACACCATGCTTTAGCATCTAATTTTGCTATGAACTTTCTGGTAGTCAAAGAGAAAAGCAAGTCAAGCTCAATTGCATGTTTATTGTCATAAAGGAAAAAGCAAACCAGTTTATCACAGAAGAAAACAAGCCTTCCTTAGAAGTATGTTCTAAAATAAAATTTTCAAGAGGGAGTTGTATTACTGTTACTGAGAACTGTAGTAGAAACCATGTCCCCTACAATTGTAACAAAATCTATTATTTTGTTACAATTATTTTCCTGTAACAAAATAATAGAAAAATTGATATGGCAGTTTCTTAAAACATTTGTTGATAAAAGCCAAGTATATTGCATTAATGTAATTTAGCAAAGATGATTCCATTAAGGATACTACTGTCTGAATTCAGAATCTTCCAGTGGTAGGACTTGGAGCTAAGTTTAGAAAAATCAGGATTTTTCTAGGCTTAGAAGCAGGGTGAAGGCATGCAAGGAGAAAAACAATATGATGTACAGTTTAGTGTGATTTCCCTGGTACATATTTGTGAGGAGGGAGGAATGGAGGCAAAGTCAGTCGGTGAACAAACTTTTATTGAGTGCCTCCTATGTGTCAGATCCTGTGCAGGCTTCTGGGATATGAGAACGACTAGGACAAAGTCCCCACCCTCAAAGAAATTACATTCAAGTGTGTAGGTATAGGGAAGGGATGGAAACTAGAAGAATAAACCTGGGAACAAATAAGTAAGTAATTTCACATGAGTGTTGATCATTATGATGAAGAAAACAGGGTAAAGTAAAGAACCTGGGGTGGAGGACTGCTTAAGCTGGGACCTTCAGGTGAAAGCCTCATAAATACTTGCTGAAGAAGCACTTTTTCAGACAGAAAAGGTAGCAAATTTTGAGGCAGAAAACGAGACAGATTTTCTTCTAGGAATAATGAAAGCCAAAGGAGGATTTTAAGCAGGAAGTTGACAATGTGATTTACATTTTTATTTTTTATTTTTTTTGGGACAGAGTCTCGCTCTGTCACCCAGGCTGGAGTGCAGTGGTGCAATCTCGGTTCACTGCAACCTTCACCTCCTGGGTTCAAGTGATTCTCCCGCCTCGGCCTCCCGAGTAACTGGGTTTACAGACGCCCGCAACCAGACCCAGCTAATTTATTTGGTATTTTAAGTAGAGACCGGATTTCACCATGTTGGCCAGCCTGGTCTCGAACTCCTGACCTCAGGTGATTCACCCACCTCAGCCTCCCCAAGTGCTGGCATGAGGCACCACTTAAATTTTTAAAAGCTCACTCTGGCTGAGATGTGGAAGATGGAGCAGATGCATATTGAGAGAGAAAAATGGTGGCAGAAATGCCAGTTGGGCGGCTGCTTGGAGAGACCAGGGGACATAATGGCAGCTTGGACTAGGGTTGTACATATTTTGGAAATAAAACAAATGTGGGGTATGAATGAGAGACTTTTGTATCAGGAAAGAAAGAAGAGTAAGTGGATCAAGTTACAAGTAGGTTACTGGGTTTGGTGATAAGGAAATTGATTAGTTGTCATTTGTGTCTATTTTTAACGTAATGCATGAGGCAAAACTATCACCTAATAATGATGGAAAGAGTAGATGATAGAGGTTTAATCAAGGATGATGCATAGTTGTGTTGTCAAAGCAAGTAGGTGAATGATGTGCCCTTTTCTTTCTCTTTCTTTTTTTTTTTTTAAATTATACTTTAAGTTCTAAGGTACATGTGCACAATATGCAGGTTTGTTACATATGTATACACAGGCCATGTTGGTGTGCTGCACCCATTAACTCATCATTTACATTAGGTATATCTCCTAATGCTATCCTTCCCCTCTCCCCACACCCCACGACAGGCCCCGGTGTGTGAGGTTCCCCGCCCTGTGTCCAAGTGTTCCCATTGTTCAATTCCCGCCTATGAGTGAGAACATGCAGTGTTTGGTTGTTTTGTCCTTGTGATAGTTTGCTGAGAATGATGGTTTCCAGCTTCATTCATGTCCCTATAAAGGACATGAACTCATCCTTTTTTATGGCTGCATAGTATTCCATGGTGTATATGTGCCACATTTTCTTAATCCAGTCTATCATTGATGGACATTTGGGTTGGTTCCAAGTCTTTGCTGTTGTGAATAGTGCCGCAATAAACATATGTGTGCATGTATCTTTATAGCAGCATGATTTATAATCCTTTGGGTATATACCCAGTAATGGGATGGCTGGGTCAAATGGTATTTCTAGTTCTAGACCCTTGAGGAATCGCCACACTGTCTTCCACAATGGTTGAACTAGTTTGAGTCCCACCAACAGTGTAAAAGTGTTCCTATTTCTCCACATCCTCTCCAGTACCCGTTGTTTCCTGACTTTTTAATGATTGCCATTCTAACTGGTGAGAGATGGTATCTCATTGCGGTCTTGATTTAGATTTCTCTGATGGCCAGAGATGATGAACATTTTTTCATGTGTCTGTTGCCTGCATAAAAACCTTCTTTTGAGAAGTGTCTGTTCATATTCTTTGCCCACTTTTTGATGGGGTTGTTTTTTTCTTGTAAATTTGTTTGAGTTCTTTGTAGATTCTGGATATTAGCTCTTTGTCAGATGAGTAGATTGCAAAAATTTTCTCCCATTCTGTAGGTTGACTGTTCATTCTGATGGTAGTTTCTTTTGCTGTGCTGAAACTCTTTAGTTTAATTAGATCCCATTTGTCAATTTTGGTTTTTGTTGCCATTGCTTTTGGTGTTTTAGACATGAAGTCCTTGCCCATGCCTATGTCCTGAATGGTATTGCCTAGGTTTTCTTCTAGGATTTTTATGGTTTTAGGTCTAACATTTAAGTCTTTAATCCATCTTGAATTAATTTTTGTATAAGGTATAAGGAAGGGGTTCAGTTTCAGCTTTGTATATATGGCTAGCCAGTTTTCCCAGCACCATTTATTAAATATGGAATCCTTTCCCCATTTGTTGTTTTTGTTAGCTTTGTCAAAGACCAGATGGTTGTAGATGGGTAGTATTATTTCTGAGGGCTCTGTTCTGTTCCATTGGTCTATAGCTCTGTTTTAGTACCAGTACCATGCTGTTTTGGTTACTGTATCCTTGTAGTATAGTTTGAAGTCAGGTAGCATGATGCCTCTAGCTTTGTTCTTTTGGCTTAGGATTGTCTTGGCAATGCAGGCTCTTTTTTGGTTCCATGTGAACTTTAAAGTAGATTTTCCAATTCTGTGAAGAAAGTCATTCCTAGCTTGATGGGGATGGCATTGAATCTATAAATTAACTTTGGGCAGTATGGCCATTTTCATGATATTGATTCTTCCTATCCATGAACATGGAATGTTCTTCCATTTGTTTGTGTCCTTTTTTATTTCGTTGAGCAGTGGTTTGTAGTTCTCCTTGAAGAGGTCCTTCACATCCCTTGTAAGTTGGATTCCTAGGTATTTTATTCCCTTTGCAGCAATTGTGAATGGGAGTTCACTCATGATTTGGCTCTCTGTTTGTCTGTTACTGGTGTATAAGAATGCTTGTGATTTTTGTACATCGATTTTGTATCCTGAAATTTTGCTGAGGTTGCTTATCAGCTTAAGGAGATTTTGGGCTGAGACAAGGGGATTTTCTAAATATACAATCATGTCATCTGCAAACAGGGACAATTTGACTTTCTCTTTTCCTAATTGAATACCCTTTATTTCTTTCTCCTGCCTGATTGCCCTGGCCAGAACTCCCAACACTATGTTGAATAGAAGTGGTGAGAGAGGGCATCCCTGTCTTGTGCCAGTTTTCAAAGTGAATGCTTCCAGTTTTTGCTCATTCAGTATGATATTGGCTGTGGGTTTGTCATAAATAGCTCTTATTATTTTGAGATACATCCCATCAATTCCTAATTTATTGAGAGTTTTTAGCATGAAGGCCTGTTGAATTTTGTCAAAGGCCTTTTCTGCATCTATTGAGATAATCACATGGTTTTTGTCTTTTGTTCGTTTATATGCTGGATTATGTTTATTGATTTGCATATGTTGAATCAGCCTTGTGTCCCAGGGATGAAGCCCACTTGATCATGGTGGATAAGCTTTTTGATGTGCTGCTGGATTCGGTTTGCCAGTGTTTTATTGAGGATTTTTGTATCGATGTTCATCAGGGATATTGGTCTAAAATTCTCTTTTTTTGTTGTGTCTCTGCCAGGCTTTGGTATCATGATGATGCTGGCCTCATAAAATGAGTTAGGGAGGATTCTCTCTTTTTCTATTGATTGGAATAGTTTCAGAAGGAATGGTACCAGCTCCTCCTTGTACCTCTGGTAGAATTCAGCTGTGAGTCTGTCTGGTCCCGGACTTTTTTTCGTTGGTAGGCTATTAATTATTGCCTCAATTTCAGAGCCTGTTATTGGTCTATTCAGGGATTCAACTTCTTCCTGGTTTAGTCTTGGGAGGATGTATGTGTCCAGGAATTTATCCATTTCTTCTAGATTTTCTAGTTTATTTGCATAGAGGTATTTATAGTATTCTCTGATGGTAGTTTGTATTTCTGTGGGGTCGGTGGTGATATCCCCTTTATCATTTTTTATTGTGTCTATTTGATTCTTGTCTCTTTTCTTCTTTATTCGTCTTGCTAGTGGTCTATCAATTTTGTTGATCTTTTCAAAAAACCAGCTCCTGGATTCATTGATTTTTTTAAGGGCTCTTTGTGTCTCTCTCTCCTTCAGTTCTGCTCTGATCTTATTTATTTCTTGCCTTCTGCTAGCTTTTGAATGTGTTTGCTCTTGCTTCTCTAGTTCTTTTAATTTTGATGTTAGGTTATCAATTTTAGATCTTTCCTGCTTTCTTTTGTGAGCATTTAGTGCCATAAATTTCCCTCTACACACTGCTTTAAATGTGTCCCAGAGATTCTGGTATGTTGTGTCTTTATTCTCATTAGTTTCAAAGAACATCTTTATTTCTGCCTTCATGTCATTATGTACCCAGTAGTCATTCAGGAGCAGGTTGTTCAGTTTCCATGTAGTTGAGTGCTTTTGAGTGAGTTTCTTAATCCTGAGTTCTAGTTTGATTGCACTGTGGTCTGAGAGATAGTTTGTCATAATTTCTGTTCTTTTACATTTGCTGAGGAGTGCTTTACTTCCAACTATGTGGTCAATTTTGGAATAAGTGCGATGTGGTGCTGAGAAGAATGTATATTCTGTTGATTTGGGGTGGAGAGTTCTGTAGATGTCTATTAGGTCCGCTTGGTGCAGAGTTGAGTTCAATTCCTGGATATCCTTGTTAACTTTCTGTCTCGTTGATCTGTCTAATGTTGACAGTGGGGTGTTAAAGTCTCCCATTATTATTGTGGGGGAGTCTAAGTCTCTTTGTAGGTCTCTAAGGACTTGCTTTATGAATCTGGGTGCTCCTGTATTGGGTACATATATATTTAGGATAGTTAGCTCTTCTCATTGAATTGATCCCTTTACCATTATGTAGTGGCCTTCTCTGTCTCTTTTGATCCTTGCTCGTTTAAAGTCTGTTTTATCAGAGACTAGGATTGCAACCCCTGCCTTTTTTTGCTTTCCATTTGCTTGGCAGATCTTCCTCCATCCCTTTATTTTAAGCCTATGTGTGTCTTTGCACGTGAGATGGCTCTCCTGAATACAGCATACTGATGGATCTTGACTCTTTATCCACTTTGCCAGTCTGTGTCTTTTAATTGGAGCATTTAGCCCATTTACATTTAAGGTTAATATTGTTATGTGTGAATTTGATTCTGTCATTATGATGTTAGCTGGTCATTTTGCTCGTTAATTGATGCAGTTTCTTCCTAGCATCGATGGTCTTCACAATTTGGCAAGTTTTTGTAGTGGTTGGTACCGGTTGTTCTTTTCCATGTTTAGTACTTTCTTCAAGAGCTCTTGTAGGGCAGGCCTGGTGGTGAGAAAATCTCTCAGCATTTGCTTGTCTGTAAAGGATTTTATTTCTCCTTCACTTATGAAGCTTAGTTTGACTGGATTTGAAATTCTGGGTTGAAAATTCTTTTGTTTAAGAATGTTGAATGTTGGCCACCACTCTCTTCTGGCTTGGAGAGTTTCTCCCGAGAGATCCACTGTTAGGTTGATGGGCTTCCCTTTGTGGGTAACTGGACCTTTCTCTCAGGTTGCCCTTAACATTTTTTCCTTCATTTCAACTTTGGTGAATCTGATAATTATGTGTCTTGGAGTTGCTCTTCTTGAGGAGTGTCTTTGTGGTGTTCTCTGTATTTCCTGAATTTGAATGTTGGCCTGCCTTGCTAGGTTGAGGAAGTTCTCCTGGATAATATCCTGCAGAGTGTTTTCCACCTTGATTCCATTCTCCCCATCACTTTCAGGCACACCAATCAGACATAGATTTGGTCTTTTCACATAGTCCCATATTTCCTGGAGGTTTTGTTTATTTCTTTTTACTCTTTTTCTCTCTAAACTTCTCTTCTCACTTCATTTCATTCATCTGATCTTCAATCACTGATACCCTTTCTTCCAGTTGATTGAATCAGCTAGTGAAGCTTGTGCATTCGTCACGTAGTTCTTGTGCCATGTTATTCAGCTCCATCAGGTCATTTAAGGACTTCTCTACACTGGTTATTCTAGTTAGCCATTTGTCTAATCTTTTTTTCAAGTTTTTTAGCTTCTTTGCAATGGGTTCAAACTTCCTCCTTTAGCTCAGAGAAGTTTGATTGTCTGAAGCCTTCTTCTCTCAACTCGTCAAAGTCATTCTCTGTCCAGCTTTGTTCCATTGCTGGTGAGGAGCTGTGTTCCTTTGGAGGGGGAGAGGCGCTCTGATTTTTATAATTTTCAGCTTTTCTGCTCTGTTTCTCCCCCATCTTTGTGGTTTTATCTACCTTTGGTCTTTGATGATGGTGACATACAGATGGGGTTTTGGTGTAGTTGTCCTTTCTGTTTCTTAGTTTTCCTTCTAACAGTCAGGACCCTCAGCAGCAGGTCTGTTGGAGTTTGCTGGAGGTCCACTTGAGACCCTGTTTGCCTGGGTATCAGCAGCAGAGGCTGTGGAACAGCAAATATTGCTGAATGGCAAATGTTGCTGCCTAATCGTTCCTCTGGAAACTTCGTCTCAGAGGGTTACCCGGCTGTGTGAGGTGTCAGTCTGCCCCTACTGGTGATGCCTCCCAGTTAGGCTACTTGGGGGTCAGGGACCCCCTTGAGGAGGCAGTCTGTCTGTTCTCAGATCTAAACCTCCATGCTGGGAGAACCATTGCTCTCTTCAAAGCTCAGTTGGAAATGCAGAAATCACCAATCTTCTGCATCACTCATGTTGGGAGCTGTAGACCGGAGCTGTTCCTATTCGGCCATCTTGGAACCAGTTCTTATTTTTCTCATGCCCTTTTCTTAAATAGGCACATTTAAACTTAAAAAGACATGGAAATGGGGGAGTAGGCAAATAAGTAGGCCTGTTTTGACCAAGTTAAGTTTGAAATGACTACTGGACATCCAAGTGGCAGTGGCTACAGAAGTCAGGAGCTCAGGTCATAAGGTAAGAATAAACTGAAAATTAATGGGTATCTAAAGGATTTTAAATATCTTAAATACAGAGAATGTATTTTTTAAATATGCTAATAACATTTTCAAATGTAACTCTTGTTTTCTTTTATCTTTGCAGACAAAGGCTCTCTTTAAAACCCTGAGTCCCCAGGCCAGGCGCGGTGGCTCACGCCTATAATCCCAGCACTTTGGGAGGCCGAGATGGGCGGATCATGACATCAGGAGATTGAGACCATCCTGGCTAACATGGTGAAACCTTGTCTCTACTAAAAATACAAAAAATTAGCCGGGCATCGTGGTGGGCGCCTGTAGTGCCAGCTACTTGGGAGGGTGAGGCAGGAGAATGGCATGAACCTGGGAGGCGGAGCTTCCAGTGAGCCGAGATCGTGCCATTTGTACTCCAGCCCAGGCGACAGAGTGAGACTCCGTCTCAAAAAAATAAAATAAAATAAAACCCTGAGTCCATTCATTAATCTGGGCAAAAAAGTACAATAAATAAATATTTTCCCTGTTTCCTCTTTTTCCAAGATTCAGAGCATACATACAGAAGCCTTCAGACTAGAAAGATTATTTGGAAGATGGGAAGAAGAGCAGGTCACAAACAGACAAAGAAAGGAAGCCAGGTTAACAGGAGGAATACTAGAAAAGATGGAGGGCTTGCAGATTTATTGATGTGATAAATGTAAAACCAGTGTCACAGAGTCTGGAGAAGAAAGTCTTTCAAGAAGAAAAGGATGGTCAATCATGCAAAATGCTGCTGAGAGGGTGAGTGAAATAGGAAGACAGCACTCATCATTGGCTTTGGAGAAATGTAAGTCACTGGTGATCTTGCCTAGGATTTTAGAGAAGTGGTAGGAATAAAAGCCCAGTTGGTGTGGGTGGAGTGGAAAATAAGAGGCGAAGAAGTGGAGACGGCCAGGAATACAAGTCTTTTAGGGAATTCTGTTGTGAAAAGAAATAGAGACATATGGTGACAGCTGAAGGGAGACGAGATCATGGAGGATCTTTTCCAATGATGGGTGATATTGAGATATATGTATACATAGATAGGAATGACCCAGTGAATGGAAACTGATGATGCAAGAGAAAAATGACATACTTGTAGAACATGGTCCTTAGGAAGGGAGAGAGAATAGAAGAGAATTCTGTAGAAATTGAATGATGAAGAGAGGAGATGAGAGAATTTTAAGGAGAAAATGTCAAATAATCATCTTAAAAAGTAAAAAGGCAAATTTACTACAGCAAAGGAGGAGGATTACCTAAGAGTGTTGAAGGCCAGTTTGATATTTGTGGATTTAAACAAAAAGCAATTGAAGGGGCTGGGCGCAGTGGCTCATGCCTGTAATCCCAGTCCTTTGGGAGGCTACCAGATAGATCACTTGAGGTCAGGAGTTCGAGACCAGTCTGGCCAACATGGTGAAACCCCATCTCCACTAAAAATACAAAAAATTAGCTGGGCATAGTGGCACATGCTTGTAATCCCAGCTATTCGGGAGGCTGAGGCAGGAGAATCACTTGAACCTGGGAGGCAGAGGTTACAGTGAGTGGAGATCTCACTTCAGCCTGGGTGACAGAGTGAGACTCCATCTCAAAAATAAATAAATAAATAAATTTAATGAAATAAAAAATAATTGACGTATTATGAAGGAGGGCTCAAGAAGTGCCTTCTTCTTCACTTCAGTCACTCACTTCCTAAACTCATATCTTGACTTCTCTACATCTATTCTACTTATGAAATTTAAACTCCAATATCCCACTCTCTAACCATAGTCCTTTATCATTCAAATTTTCATCCACTTGGTACCACTATACCATGTATCTATTTAATGTCACAATAACCTTGGCATCTTCATTTCTCTTGGGCTATTAGGTCTCATTCAGGCTTTATTTCTTTTTATGTATTGCCTGGATTCCACAGCTTATTATTTCAGTTATTTTCTCTGTAATATCTTAACTCTAATTTCCTTAACCTATTGTCCACTCGTTGTACACATTCTATAAAATTCAAGATGAGCCAAGTGATCTCTCTTTTCTATTCTTACACTTGTGCTGTAGGGCAAAGCAAAGGGAAGAAAGAAAGAAAAACATGAATGCTGCCACACACATCTATGGTTTCTCAATGCCCGGCCATTCTTGGTGTGCATTCTTGGTGAGTTTCTACTCCTCTTCCTCCTGAGTGACTACATTTTTCTCACATTTCTGAAGATTTTGCCACTTCTGCCATCACAATTTGAAGGTAACATAGCCTTATTTATGATAGAGAAAACAGAAGTAATCATAGGAGAACCTTTATAAATTGTGGTTCCCCTCCATCGACTTTACTCTACCCTCCTTCACTGTTTCCTTTCTGCCTCAATAGAAGTGACATCTCAACTCCCATCCTATTTTAATTCCCTCCTTGCATGTTTTGTCTCCCCTATATTATCCTTGATAGTTTGGGTTGTGATAAACACCTAATTCAAACTAACATAGGCAAATAACCCCAAGGATGAGACTGGTTTTAACCACAACCAGTTCCAAGAGTTCAAATTCGTTTTTCAGGACTTTGCCTTTTTCTTGTTCCCTCTGAGCTTTTCTTTCCTCCATCCCTCAGCACAAGGAAGGTCACCTCCAGGTGGATGGTGAAGATTGCCACCAGCAATTCTAGCTTTTGTTGTCTTTACAAATAATGACACCACAGGAAATAAAATTTCATATTCTTGGTAACTGAAACAAAAGCACCAGGAAGGACTCTGATTGCCAAACCTGAGTCACACATCCATCTCATCACCAAGAAAATGGGCAGCTACCCTGGGTCAAGTGCTCATCCCAGGATTCAGAGAGTGGAGAGGGAAGTGGGGACATGCGAGTGACAGCCTTACCAGGTGGGAAAGTGGCATTTCTTGAGCAAAACTATGCTCAACAGACAAAGCCTTATCATACTTACACTGCATATCCCTTCCTGGCCTTCCTAAGAGTTGAACTCATGAAGCAGCCCTTCTCATTGCCATATCTTCAAACTCTTCTACTGACATTGCCATATGTTATATAATAATAACAGTACTTAACACAAATGCCTGGCACATAAATATTCAACAAGGGTCAATAGTAGGAATAGTAATGATGATAATAATATCAACTGCTGTCCCAGCTGAAGCAAATTCTTAGCATCATCCTCTGCCTTCCCTCTCCCTCCTTTCCCCTGTGAGAGGAAAGTAAATCTCCAGACTCCAAAATCACCAAGCCCAAGGGAAAAGTCAGGCTGGGAACTGCATTGGGCAAACCTGCCTCCCATTCTGTTCCTGAATAAGACAGCAAGCAAGCAAGCAGGAAGGAGGAGGGAGGGAGGGAGGGAGGGAGGGAAGGAGGGAGGGAGGGAGGGAAGGAGGAAGGAAAGAAGGAAGGAAGGAAGGAAGGAAGGAAGGAAGGAAGGAAGGAAGGAAGGAAGGAAGGAAGGCAGGCTGGCTGGCTACATAGCTCCCTCACAATTCACCCACAAGGAAGTTCCTTGTGGACCAAAGACAGACAGAAGTCAAAGTCATCCCTCTGCTCACATGAGACAAATGCATATGTGATTGCTTCCTTTGCCCTATTGTTTCACTAAGCCAGACTAAGGCATAAGTGACTATTCTTGTAAATTATGTATTCAGTGAAAGGCTAATCAGAAACTCAAAAGAATGTCTTTTGTCTACCTGTGTCCTGGAAATCCCCTTTCCACTTCAAGTTGTCCCGCCTTTCCAGACTAAACCAACATACATCTCACAAACATTAATGTCTCATGTCTCCCTAAAAGGTATAAAATCAAGCTGTGCCCTGACCACCTTGGGCTCATGTCATCAGGACCTCCTGAGGCTGTGTCACAGGCATGTCCTTAACCTTGGCAATATAAACCTTCAAAATTGACTGAGACCTGTCTCAGATACTTTGAGTTCAGACCCCTCTTCCCTGCTAATCATCTGTCTGGGTGTATTAATGCTGCTGTAACAAAATACCACAAACTGAGTAATTTATAAACAACAGAAATATATTTCTCACAGTTCTGGAGTCTGGTAAGTCCAAGATTAAGGCACTAGCAGGTTTGATGTCCAATGAGGGTCTGATTTTTACTTCCAAGAAGGTGCCTTATTGTTGTGTCCTCTGGAGGGGACAAACATTGTGTCCTCACCTGGTGGCAGGGATGGAAGGCAAAAAGGTGGACCAAACTCACTCCCTTTTATAAGAGTGTTAAACCAACCCATGAGGGTGAGCCCTTATGGCCTAGTCACTTTCTAGGAGGCCCCTCCTCTTAATACTGCTGTACTGGGGATTAAGTTTCAACATGAATTTGAGAAGAGACACAAGTACTGAAACCATAGCAGCATGACTCTCTGTCCTTCCCTCCCATCTACTTCCTCGACTTACTACAGTCTGTCTTGCCCCTGTACCACTCCCCTGACACACCACCAACAGTCTTCACCATCCCAAGTCAGACAGATACTTTCCCAATTTGATTTCACTGAACACCTTCAATATTTGATACTATTGACCATTATATTCTTGTGGCTTTCCTCCCTTCGTTTTGTAATTCTTTTCAAACAGCTTTCCTCCTTAGCGTTATTCTCATCTACCTTAATGGCTGCTTCCTGATTTCCACTGTGAATCGGACTGCAACGATTTCCAACATCAGCCCTATCTCTTTTTTGAGATGGAGTTCTCTGTAATATACCTTCCTATTGAAGAGTTCCATTTGGATGTCCCACAGGCACCTAAAGCAAAGCACTTAAAAAACTGAATTTATCTTTCCCACAGCCTATAACAAAAAATAAGTTCCCTTAATTATAGTTCCTAATTCTATGGAATGGCTCCTTTAAACCTCTATAACTGCTAAAGCCGCATGATTGGGAGTTATCCTATTATTTTTTTCTCTCTGAATCCCAGTATCCAGAATCAGATTTAGTAAACGCTTTCTTCTAAGTATCAAATCTACTCATTGCAAATGCCACTGCTCTAATTCAGCCCACATCATCCCCTGCCTGCATTATTGCCAACGATCCATAACCGAATCCTCTACCTCTTCTGCAAATCACTCGCTGTATCTTTACTAAAGCAATTTTTTTCATTAAAAGCAAATCTGGTCGTATTGTTCTGTAGTGGCTTCGTATGGCATCAGACAGCTCTAGTCTTCTTGTATAGGAGACCAAAATTTCTGGCTGACCAAAATTAAGGGACAGCTTATTTGCCTGTAGCCTCTAGAACAAAGACAATAATGTCTTTAACCTCTTCACTTTTCCAGTGCCCAAGAGAACCTCATAAACTTGACGTGAACAGGCTTAGCAATAAACCATATTCATGAATAGGCAGGGAAACTCACCACTCTTTCTAAAGGGGTGGGAGGGTTCTCAATAATTTAGGGGAGGAAAGTCTTTACCTTCTGGTATTCACATCTTTATGTAATTCCCTCCCCTTGAGTATGGGTTATCACTTCTGAAGTAGTTATAAATTGACTGTAGCTCTGCCTTAGGTATTTTTTCTTACACTCTCTTGGGTCCTCATTCTGGGGGAAGCCAGCTGCCAGATCCTAAGGCAGTCCTGTGGAGAAGGCCACGCAAGTGAGCTTGGATATAGATCCTCCCATAGTTTTGAGATGACTACAGCCCTGGCCAGCATCTTGATTGTAGCCTGTAAGAGATCTTAAACCAGAACCACCCAGCTAAGCCACTCTCAGGTTCCTGACCCACAGAAACTGTATGATAAGAAATTCTTGTATTTCCAACTGTTATATTTTGGGGTACTTTATTATGCAGTGATAGAAAATTAATGTCAAGTCTAAGGGGGAGGGCATCTCACTGCAAAAACACTGAAAGAGACAGAAGAAAATTTACTAAAAATTAGAATCTCAGATAGATACAATTAGATTTTTTTTTTTTTTAAGATTCACTATAAGTACGAAATACAATTTTGGGTTCAAAAGTTCACAAGAAACTAAAAACTATTATGGTTGTGGTAAGAACTAAATTGATGGCACAAGACTGAAAGGGATAAACAATTTTCAACACACAACACAGAGTAAAAACAAACAATTACAAATCGTGCGAGAAATTGTAAAAGACTTGAAAGGCAAACCTAAGAAACCTATTATGCAAATAAAATTTTCAGGAAACAACAGAACAAACAGACAAGTAACAATAAAGGAAAACATAGGAAAAAATGTTCTCAAGTATAAAAATACAAAAACTTATATTGAATGGGAGCAGAGTCTCAAGTAGGATTGGGGGCAGGAGGGAAAGAAACATACAAGATTTCTGAACCTCGTTGATTTTAAAAGCATTGTAAAGCTTCCAGCCAAAAAGAGCAGAATACTCTAAAGAAAAGTGGATTCAACTTCTCCTCTGTAGTATCAGAAGCTAAGAGTGAACAATTATTTTAGGCTGCCAAGGGAATGGGGCTTAGTCCAAAAGTCCTATACATTGTGAAGACATAATTCTTGACATTTACACATTTTCAAGCTCTCAGAAAGCACACTGTCCACATATCCTATCCAACTAAAGCACTTCAGGAAGTAACCTAACCACAAACACACACACACAAAATCAGAATAAAAGACCTTAAATCAGAAAATAGAGAAGCTAAAGAGTAAAAGAAACACTGGTGAGAATTGAATTTTATAGTACCTGTGGCTACATCTAAGGAAATGACTGTAAAATTTCTTGATGTTAAACACATGTATTAGGATAGTAAGAACAGGAGACTTCCAGTTTCCAGTTGGGCATGTAAGTAGTATAGAAGTCATTTCTCCATCACAACAACACGTATAAAGCCAAACAAACTGGAAAACCAACAATTTTTCTTAGATTCATTACAAAAGTGAGCTCTCAGGGCAAACCACTATCCTCAAAATTAGAGAGACAGACAGGCTAGACACAGAGATTCACAACTTACTGAGGCGGAAACCCATAACCAGAAACCCTCACTGGAACCAGTACTGGGGTAGGAAAACCTGAACTGTAATTTATGAATTATAGGAAGCTTAATATGGACAAGTCTGAAAGTTAAAAACTCCAGGGGACCCAGTCCCGGGACAGCTTCTCACGCTTTTGTGTGTTTTACATCAGGAGATCTATCAGGTTCTCAGAGTGAAGATCAAAGAAAAATCCCTCATGCTTCCATTAGGAAGGGAGGGCAGGTCGCCATTTTGAAATCCAACAGAGCTTTGTTGTTAACAAGGCCTCCTGCCCTCAAGAGAAGCTGTTTTACCAGAGCCTAGCCTAATGATAGCATTGCAAGGGGAAATCGATAAATTCATACTTATAGCTGAAGATCCAGCAGATAGAAAATCAGTAAGGACATAGTCAAGCTCAACAGCACCATCAATCACCTGGATATAATTGACATCTATCAACTACTTTATCCAACAAGAGCAGAGTACGCATTCCTCTCAAGCTCACATAGAACATCCACTAATGTAAACCACATACTGAGCTATAAAACACAAATTATCAATGTAAACACATAAATCTTACAATATATTCTCCTTCTGACCACAGTGGAATTAAACTGAAAGTCAGTAACAGAAAGATAGCTGAAAATTTTCAAAATACTTAGAAATTAAACAGCATACTTCTAAATAACACATGGGTCAAGGACAAATTCTCAAGAAAAAATTTAAAATACTTCTAACTAAATGAAAATGAAATACAACTTATCAAAATTTGCAGGGTACAGTGAAAGCAGTGCTTAGAGTGAAATTTATAGCATTGAATGCATATATTAGAAAAAACAAAAGCTTTAAAATTAACCATCTAAGCTTTCACCTTAGGATACTAACAAAAGAAGATATAAAGGTAAATAAGCACATAAAAAGATATTCAACATCATATGTTATTAGGAAATTGCAAATTAAAACAAGTTACCACTACATTGAAAACTATGTCCACCAAAAAACCTGCAGATAAATGTTTACAGCAGCTTTATTTATAATTGCTAAAAGTTGCAAACAATGAATAGGACCTTCAGTAGGTGAATGGATAAATACACATTGGTACATCCATACAATGGACTATTACTTGGCAGTGAAAAGGAATGCGTTATTAAGCCATGAAAAGACATGGAGGAACCTTAAATACATATTGCTAAGTAAAAGGCGTCAGTCTGGAAAGGGTGCGTACTGTATGAATCCAACCATATGACATTCTTGAAAAAGCAAAACTGTGGAAACAGTACTATAAATGGTTCAGTGGTTTCCATGGGTTAAAGGGGATAGAGGGATAAGTAAGCAAAATCCAAGGGATTTTTAGGAAGTGAAACCCCTCTGTACAATGTTGTAATGGCAGATGCATGCCATTGTTAATTTGTCACAACCCATACAATGTCTTTAAAACAATACCAAGAGTGAACCCTACTGTAAACTACAAACTTTGGATGAGAATAATGTGTCCATGCGGGCTCATTGATTGTAACGTAACGACCACTCTTGTGCTGGATTTTGATAGTCAGGCAGGCTGGGCATACATGGGGGCAGGGGTTCTATAGGAAATCTCTGTACCTTCTGCTCAATTTTGCTGTGAATTTACAAATCATTCTAAAAAATACTATTGATACTATTGACAATTATAGTCTTGTGACTTTCCTCCCTTCTTTTTGTAATTCTTTTCAAACAGCTTTCCTCCTTAGCTTTATTCTCATCTACCTTAATGGCTACTTCCTGATTTCCACTGTGAATCGGACTCTAACGATTTCCAACATCAGCCCTATCTCTTTATTGAGATGGAGTTCTCTGTAATACAACTTCCCATTGAAGAGTTGAACTCTTCAACTCATAGGTTCAATAGGTTTAAAAAATAAAGTCTATTTTTGAAAATGAGTCCTAAGCCATGAAAAGATAAAGAGGAATCTTAAATACGTGTTAACTACTAAGTGAAAGAAGTCAATCTGAAAAGGCTACATACTGTATAATTGCAAGTATATGGTCCTCTGGAAAAGGAAATAGTAAAAAGATCAAAGGTTTCCAGGAGTTGTAGAGGGGATGAAGGAATGAACAGGCAGACCATGGATTTTTAGGGCAATGAAAATATTCTGTATGATACTTCAGTGGACAATACATGTCATTATACGTTTGTCAAAACCCATAAAATATACAACACCAAAAGTGAACTTTAAAGTAAACTATGAACTTTGAGTAATAAGAAAAACACAGACTAAATAAACAAACAAAAACATCTTCAGTAAAACTCTTGGTTGGGTGTGGGAGCTCACGCCTGTAATCCCAGCACTTTGGGAGGCCAAGGTAGGCACCCATTGGCGGTCAGGAGTTTGAGACCAGCCTGGCTAACATGGTGAAACCCTGTCTCTACTAAAAATGCAAAAATAAGCTGAGCATGGTGGCACATGCCTATGATCCCAGCTACTCTGGAGGCTGAGGCAGGAAATTTGCTTGAACCCAGGAGACAGAGGTTGCAGTGAGCCAAGATTGTGCCAGTTGGATGACAGAGTGAGACTCCATTAAAAAACAAAACAAAACAAAAAAACCTCTCAGAAAATCCTGGAATGGGGTGGGTAGATAGGGGTGGTGTGGTGCATCAGTCTGTTTTCACACTGCCAATAAAAACATACCTAAGACTGGGTAATTTAGGTTTCACTGATTCACAGTTCCACATGGCTGGGGAGGCCTCACAATCATGGTGGAAGGCAAATGAAGAGCAAAGTCACATCTTACATGGCGACAGTCAAAGAGCTTGTGTAGGGGAATCCTCTTTATAAAACCATGAGATCTCGTGAAACTTAGTCACTATCATGAGAACAGCATGGGAAAGACGCACCCCCATGATTCAATTACCTCCCACTGGGCTCCTCCCATGACAGGTGGGAATTATGGGAGCTACAATTCAAGATGAGATTTGCGGGGGACACAGCCAACCATATCAGGTGGGTACAGCAGAGAGAGCTGGAAGTTGAGAATACGAACATCCAAAGGTCTTGTACTGATGTGGGGGAAATGGCACTGTAGATGAGTAAAACATATCGGCAAAAGAGCACAGTTAATATTTATTATTAGTTTTTATGCTAGTAGTAAGTTTGAGGTTTAAACATAGATTCAAGATGATAACATAACCACTACAGTTGATGAGGCATGATAGAAATTATAACTGGTAGAAGGCAGAAGGGAATAAAAAGAAAAAATATCAAACTAGCAAAAATAAGGAAAACAGGCAAGAGGAAACAATTATATACTTAATGTAATAAACATGAAATAAAACCAAAATGAACTCGTTTCACCAAAAAAGTGTGAATGGGGTCAATTCTCTATTAAAACCTGAAGTCTCACATTAGAAAGGAAAATAAACGAAATCTAGTTTTATATTGTTTACAAGAGTCAGAAAAAACTAAAGGGATGGGTGAGATTTCTATTTCTGATATTTATGATGGACTGAATTCCCAGAAAAACCCTCCTGATGAAAATAACAACAAACATGTTTTTAAATGAATCTCACAATTTGAAAATAAGGATTCCACAGAGGCCTAAAAACAAGAGGAAAACAACGGCCTTAGGCAGTGGGGCTGAACTCTGGAGAGCTTAAAGAACCATCTGAGGGCTCTTGCAAGCCAGCAACCCCAGAGCCTTCTTGAGATCGGACATCCTAAAGGAGATTCCTGTATAAAGCAGGGGCCAGGGACCCTAAAAGGTTACATTCTCCACGTAATGGTGAAGAATAAAACTATTATGCAGTAGGCAAGAGGAAGAATCTTGCTTGTCTTGATCTTGGTTCTCATTAGAAGCAAACAAACAAACAAACAAAATCTTTCTGGTAATTCAGAACTGCAAGCCAGCCTTCCATGGTTTGAGACCTGAATTCACGGTCTCCAATATGCTGAAATGAAATAAGAGTAAGCCTGAAATTCTACATCCAGTGATCACTGCAGGGTGAGATTCCACTGAGAACCACACGATTGTCAACTTAATGATGTAAGGGTTCTAGGCCGGGCGCGGTGGCTCATGCCTGTAATCCCAGCACTTTAGGAGGCCGAGGCGGGTGGATCGCAAGGTCAGGAGATGGAGACCATCCTGGTTTTAGTAGAAACCCCGTCTCTACTAAAAATACAAACAATTATCTGGGCTTGGTGGTGGGCACCTGTAGTCCCAGCTACTTGGGAGGCTGAGGCAGGACAATGGCATGAACCCGGGAGGCAGAGCTTGCAGTGAGCCGAGATCGCGCCACTGCACTCCAGCCTGGGCAACAGAGCGAGACTCCCACTCAAAAAAAAAAAAAAAAAAAAAAAAAAGAGTTCTAAAACTCAGATAACCCTGGGAAGAGAAAGACTCCAAATTAATAAAGATTAAGATTCTGCTCCCTGGTAGAAAGGAGGCTTGGTATGGAAATTAAGTTGACTTATTTTTAAAATCATTATATTTCTCACATGCCTGAGTTGTGGACTCAGATTTATATCTATCTGCTGCTTTATTTAAAAAGGAAGACTAAAAATACATTAAGTATGCCCCTGGTGACCACTGGAAATAAACACTGAAAATAAACATTAAGACAGTACATACAGGAAATTAAAAGGATAAAAGGCAGAAGTGATTAAAAATAAACAAAACAAAACTAGTAAAAGGGGTAATAGAACCAAAATCTTTTTTATCTGCATAGATAATTCCCATTACATCTCATTAATGAAAAATATGAAAAAGCAAATACAAATATATCAACTTTGAGAAAGAGAAAAGGTATGCCTGCAAATTCAAACAAGATTAGAAAAATTATGAGAAACTATCAGCCAGGTGCGGTGGCTCACACCTGTAATCCCAGCACTTCGGGAGGCCGAGGCGGGTGGATCACTTGAGGTCAGGAGTTTGGGACCAGCCTGACCAACATGGTGAAACCCCATCTCCACTAAAAACACAAAAATTAGCCAGGCATGGTGGAGCATTCCTGTAATTCCAGCTACTCAGGAAGCTGAGGCAGGAGAATCCCTTGAACCTGGGAGGCGCAGGCTGCAGTGAGCCAAGATTGCGCCATTGCACTCCAGCTGGGACGACAGACTGAGACTCCATCTCAAAAAAAAAAATTGTTAAAAACTATTACATCGACTCCAGAAATATAAAGAGAAACCAATAAGAAATGGAACATTTTGTAAGAATAAATAAATTAATAAAATTTTCTCAAAAGGACACAGAAAAGTTGAACAAATAGCTGGAGAAAAATGAAGGCACCTTCAGTTAGTTTTGCAATAATAATTTCAACATTGTTTGAACTCTTTCAGCTCATAAAAAAAGAAAGCTCTATGGGCTGCCAATGATGACTCATACCTGTAATCCCAACATTTTGGGAGGCTGAGGCAGGAAGATCCCTTGAATCTAGGAGTTCGAGACCAGCCTGGCCATCATAGGGAGACCCTGCCGCTACAAAAAATTTGAAAATTTACTGGGCATGATGGTTCATGGCTGGTAATTTCAGTTACTCAGAAGGCTGAGGCAGACAGTTGGCTTTAAGCCTGGGAGTTTGAGGCTGCAGTGAGCTATGATCACACCATTGTATTCCAGCCTGAATGACAGAGTGAGACTATGTTTCAAAAAAAGAAAAGAAAAGAAAAGAAAAAAGTAAGAAAGTTCTCAATTCATTTTAAAAGTCAACAATTCTAATATCATAACCTGACAAATAGAGGAAAAAAAAACCTACCATAACTTAAATTTACTCAAGGATATATATGTAAAGATTATAAATAAAATATTAGACAAGCAAACCCTATAATATATTAAAATAATAAAACATCATGATGAGAAAAGGTTTATTCCAGGGTATTATTAGGAAATCATTGACAAAAATGTATTACATCAACGAATTACATCAACAGAAACAATATTGACATGGTCTAAAAAGGCTTTTGATAAAATCCAGTGGTAATTTCAAATAAAAACTCTAAGTAGGAACAAAAGAAATATATAAAAGTGATATAGATTAACAAAAAAGAAGAGCAAACATCCTGTAAAAGGATAACATATTACAGCCCTTAAAATTAAAATGAAAATTAAGAAATATTTTCCTCACTTGACTTCCAGGAAGTGGTGTACTTTCCTCTGAGTCCACTGGTCTGCCTTTCTGTTTTTTTGTTTTATTTTGTTTTGTTTTTTGAGACAGAGTCTCACTCTGTCACCCAGGCTGGAGTGCAGTGGTGTGATCTTAGCTCACTGCAACCTCTGCCTCGCTCCCTCAAGCAATTCTCCTTCCTCAGCCTCCCGAGTAGCTGGGATTACAGGTGCACACCACCACACCTGGCTAATTTTTGTATTTTTAATAGAGACGGGGTTTCACCATGTTGGCCAGGCTGGTCTCCAACTCCTGACCTCTAGTGACCCGCCCACCTCGGCCTCCCAAAGTGTTGAGATTACAGGCATGAGCCACCATGCCTGGCCCCCAGTGGCCTGCCTTTCTTGGTCATCTTTACTGGCTCCTTCATTTCTGCCTGGTATTCTTAACATTGGAGGTCATTTGGGCTCAGCCCTTGACCTTGCGTCTTCTCTCTCTGTGTATTTACTTGATACAATACTCACAGTAGTCTCATAGCTTTACATACCACCTGTTTGCCCTTTCCTGCCACATTTACATCTCCAGCCTAGACCTCACCCTTGAGCTCCAAGCTGTGATGTCCTCCTGCCCATGGAAATCACTGCTTGGATGCCTAATATTGACAGATCTCACACACCGGACCCCTGCTCTTTTCCTCCTTCCAAGCCTGCTCTTCGCACAGTCTTCCCCGTTTTTTTGTATGTTTGTTTGTTTGTTTGTTTTTGAGACCCAGACTGGAGCGCAGTGGCACAATCTCAGCTCACTGTAATCTCTGCCTCCCGGGTTCAAGCGATTCCCCTGCCTCAGCCTCCAGAGTAGCTGGGAATACAGGCTCGCACCACCAAGCCCAGATAATTTTTTGTATTTTAGTAGAGACAGTGTTTCACCGTGTTGGCCAGGATGGTCTCGATCTCCTGACCACGTGATCTACCCGCCTCGGCCTCCCAAAGTGCTGGGATTACAGGTGTAAGTCACTGCACCCAGCCTCTTTCCCATCTTAGTAAACGGCAATTCATCCTTCTGGTTGTTGTGACCCAAAGCCTTAGAGTCACCCTAACTCTTCACTTCTATCCTTGCCCTCTTAGAGGCGAATCTCCACACCGTAGCCAGAGTGATTCATGCAAAATATGAGTCAAAACCCTTCAGTGGCTACACATCACTGGGACTAAAAGCCGTTTCCTTTTAATGGCCTATGTACTCCTGCAGAATCTGGTCCTTGGTGGACAGAGCCCTCTTACATCCTTGACTTCACCTACTCCTCCTCCATTCTGCATCTTCTGCTCTGCTCCAGCCATGCGGGCCTTCCTTCCCCAGGACCTTTGCACTGGCCATTCTTCCTGTCTGGCTTCTTCTGTCACTCTTTTCCCAAACCCTTGAGTTAAACTTGTCATTTCTGACATTTAAAAATTTTCTGTTAAATATATTTAAAGTTATAATTTTACTTAACATTACTTTTTATATGGTTCCACACATTTTGACATATAATGTTATCATTATCCTTTAATTATAAGCATCTATTAATTTACTTGATTTTCCCCTTAAAATCAAGACTTACTTAATCTTCCCATATGGAGGATTTATTAAATTTTTATTTCCGTAGGCTTTGGGGAACAGGCGGTGTTTGGTTACATGAGTAAGTTCTTTAGTGGTGATTTGTGAGATTTTGGTGCACCCATCCCCCCAGCAGTATACACTGAACCCAATTTGTAGTCTTTTATCCGTCATCCCCTTCCCACCCTCTCCCTTGAGTCCCCAAAGTCCATTGTGTCACTCTTATACCTTTGCATCCTCGTAGCTTAGCTCCCACTTATGAGTGAGAACATAGGATATCCAACATACGGGATTTTTTAAAAGAGTTACGCTTTTGTGACTAACGTCTAATTTTACTGAGTAAACTACAATTTCTACTTGAATAAATTACAAGTTGCAAGTTCTCAGGGACAGTTTCTTTTCCCTCTTCATCTCCAGAGCCTCAGCAGAAACCATGTATGTCCTTGATCTCTTCCCGGGTGAAGTCGACCCTCCCCAAACCTGGTTTGCGCACGGCAGCTCACTTATTCTCCAACCCTCGGACCCCAAGGCAGCTGTGGCAACAGGCAACACTGCTCTGGCTTTCAGCACCCCTGTAATTCTTAGCACCTGATTACTTCCCCCTTTTATTCCCGCAACCTCAGCTCAGCATTGAAAGGGATGTTTGGAATATACCAAACAGCATTGTAAAAGTCTTGAAGTGGGAGGATTTTTCAGGTAATCCTGCCTTCTCTGTTGCATGTAACTGGAACAAATTCTAGCTACATAGATGGGCATAAAAGAAAAGCGTACTCCTGCCCAGGGCGGTCATCCCAGTCTCCAGCGCTAACCAGTGGGAACAGTGCGGTCTTTTTCCCCATCAGCCTTTTCCTTTATATTTTGCAGACCCGTGTGTTTCAGGGAGTGGTGATAGAAAGACCAGATTCAGTCCCAGCTCTGCCGCAAATGACCTATGTGACTTTGAGAAAAATCACTGACTTCTTTAGGTCTAGTTTTCTCCTTCAAGGGTCATGAACAATAAGAGGAAGCATTAGTAAGCTTATTTTTTCTTACATAGTCTGGTTTTTTGTTTTTGTTTTTATTCTCTTTTTTTTTTTGGCTTCTGTACTTATTTCAGAAAGTAGAGTGTAGTTAGTTATGTATAACTTCGCTTGAATTAAAAAGGAAGAAAATATGAGGATTCAGACTATATCTAAGGTCTTTTTTATTTAGCACTAAAATCCCTCTATGCTTATCTATACGAACAACCTTGATAACCAGGTACTTCCCAAACCTGCCTATGCATCAGAATCACCTTCAAACACTTGATAAAAATGCAGGTTTGTGTTCAAAATACAGTCCATTTGTTTTGAAAAAAAGACCTCTTGAGGATTTTGACATGCAGCCAGCTGAGCGCTGGGCAAAGCTGTGGCTTCGGGGAATGTGGCCTTGACAATTGCACAGGGGAGTACACAAGGGCATTGTTTATGTCACTACTGAAACCATTTTGCATTCGGATTATGAAGTCCCCACATTGACCTTGGCCAAGAACCTTTCCCGCCCCTGGCCTCTGCCGCGGCTTCTACAAAAGGAAGGGTTGGATTTTCTTCCAACTTGGACATTCTACTAGTTCGTAACCCAGTGCTCCCTTCTACTCAAACCTGTCCTATTTAGTAGAACATTTTTGCCTAGGGGTCGTCCTCTGCAGAATTGTGAGGTGACACTGTCTTTTACACCCTGAGTTCCCAGGGCATGGTTCATAGAGCTGTTCTGACTCCTTCCTGCCCAGGAAGAAAATATCTGGCTATCACACTTATTTTAAGGGGACTGGTCCACCCTGCTTAGGGATGTTCATATTGTCAAAGAGGCCCTTAGGCATGGACAATACTTAAGCTGATGAAATAAATTATTGGTAAAATTAAATACCTGCTTGAGTGATCTATGGGATGTGGGGGAGGTCTGGTGTGTTGCAACACATACTCCTTAAGTGACCACCCATATTCCCTGCAGATAAGGAAAATTCTATTTGTATGTTAATCTTGCATCACTAACTAGTTCATTCAGATATTCAAATTACTTCGAGTGAGCCAGAGTCCCCACTCCAGGGAGCTCACACTTTAAGGGAAAGACAGATACTCATAGCATAAGTGAACCTGAAAGGCAGTATCAAAATGTGGAGGAGGTGGAGGCATGGAGGCACCACAGAGAAGCCGACGTTTGATTTCCTCTTGAAGGGCGTGGAGGAGGGTGTCAGGTAAGGAGAGTTAAGGGAAGGCAGGGAACTATTAGAGCTTAACAGAGGTGCCCAGTTTTAGTGGAAGGATGGGCTGTCATGTTTGACAAGATGTCAGTTGGGTGTTCCCTAAGAGACTGTCTACCCTGAGTGTTCAGAGGCTCAATGTCTTTTTGGGGAGTCTTTCTTCTAGTAGTCTCTTTTCTTAATAAAAGTAAATGAAATCACTAACATCCATATATTACTTTTCTCCTAAACAGATTTAATTATTCCTTTGAGAAGTCTCTGATTCCCAAATCATTAAATAATTAGTGACTGGATTGAGCACTGTTTTAAGACTCATTTGCTACTTCTTAGACTACAAAATGAATGAGGCTCAATTTCCTAACACTTATAAACCTTAGGGAAAGGACCAAGTTAATCCTGGCAAGGACCTGACTATATTATAAGTGATTACTGAGGAAAGGCAAAGATGTGAAGAATACTGATGTCTTTCCACTCAGCATAGTCACAATGCACTTTTTGGAGGGCCAGGGAGGGAATGCATGGATGTAGGGAGACTGGGCATCTGGTCATAGCCAATGTTCGGACACTGGATTAGGAAAACTAGTCCATTTCTGCAACTTGGCCCATTTTACGGATGAGCAAACTGATTCAGAAACACGAAAGCTCACATAAATATGACCTGTTCTTCCCATTGCATCACACAGACTGGAGGGTAGAGTAATACAAAGCTCTACACTAGATGCTAAGACAATGCATCAGATTCATCTATGGAACTTCAGAAACTACAGACTCCCAGATCCTACTCAGACTTAACCAACCCAAACATTGAAAAGTGGGATCGAGGAATGTTTTCCTGTTTTAAACCAGGATGATTCTAATGCGTATCTCTGATCAAGAACCACTCTATTGAGTAAACAGACAACCTACAGAATGGGAGAAAATTTTTGCAAACTATGCATCTGACAAAGGTCTAATATCCAGTATCTATAAGGAATTTAAATTTACAAGAAAAAAAAAAAACACAACCCCATTTAAAAGTGGGCAAAGGGCATGAACAGATACTTCTCAAAAGAAGACATGCGCATGGTTAACAGTTACATGAAAAGAAAGCTCAACATCACTGATCATTAGAGAAATGCAAATCAAAATCACAATGAGACACCATCTCACACCAGTCAGCCATTATTAAAAAGTCAAACAATAACAGATGCTGGCGAGGTTGTGGAGAAAAAGGAATGCTTTACACTGTTGGTAGGATTGTAAATCCTACCATTCAACCATTGTGGAAGACAGTGTGGCGATTCCTCAAAGACCTAAAGACAGAAATGCTATTCAATCCAACAATCCCATTATTGGGTATATACCCAATGGAATGTAAATCCTCCTATTATAAAGACACACACACATGTGTATGTTCATTGCAGCACTATTCACAATACCAAAGACATGGAATCAACTTAAATGTCCACCAATGATAGACTAGATAAAGAAAATATGATACATATACACCATGGATACTATGCCGCCATAAAAAAGAATGAGATCACGTCCTTTACAGAAACATGGATGGAGCCATAGGGCATTATCCTTAGCAAACTAATGCAGGAACAGGAAACCGAATACCACATGTTCTCACTTATAAGTGGGAGCTGAATGATGAGAGCATATGGACACATAGAATGGAACAATACACACTGGGACCCACCAAAGGGAGAAGGGTGGGAGGAGGGATAGGATCAGAAAAAAGAATGAATGCATACTAGGTTTACTACCTGGGTGATGAAATAATCTGTACAACAAACCAACACACATGACACATGTTTACCTATGTAACAAACCTGCACATCCCGCCCATGAAGTCCTGAACTTAAAAGTTTTTTTAAAAAAAAGAATTTCACTGTATCATCAAATGCTCTATTTATACTTAAATTGTTTGGTTTACTTGGTTCATTGGTTTGTTTTCTCCCCTTTAGTCAGCCCAGTTTCTGTTAACACAGCATATCTGAAACCACCAACATTTGGAGTTTTGCCAGGCTTATTCTCAATGCATGCATTTGGCGAACTCATTCTTATTTATACAGGATTGCAGTGCTTAAGAAGGCTGTATTCACCAATTTCCTGCATGGCCTCAATTGAGTCTTGTCTGTAAAAGGATCATATGACAACGCTGTTGGATTCCAGGATAAAATCCTGGGCATGCCTCTCTGTCCTTGAACAAACTGAGAAAGCAGGTCTCCTTTCTGACTGTAGTCCTCCGAGGACTTCTGTGTATTCCCAGAGCCGGTGGCTTCCAGAGCCTCCAGAAGCCTCCAGTGCCGCCTGCTGGAAGAACGTTTTATTTCAGGCAACTTTACTAGGTCGAAAGCGGTGAACCCGGGAAACTTGGAAATTCTCATAAAAAGACAAAAGCTGTAAGCCATCCAATTCATGTTCCCTTATTGTCAGCAGATAGAGGCCCACCCCAAAGGGAGATTCTGCAAAAAGGAGAGAGGGAGGAGAGGGCTGGAGAGAGGGAAGTAGGAAGGAAGAAAAAATAAGTTGCTCTTCTTCGGCTAGGCAGTCACCTGGTTAGCTGCCCTACACACTCTATCTCTAAGCCAATGCACAGCGGGGCAGCTTTATGGGATGCCTAGAAATATCAATATCAATATCATATGGAAAACATATACCCCCAAACAGCAAAAGCAAGATATGAGAACCCACGGACCTGATCCACAATGAATAAATATTACGTTGTATGCCAACACGGGCTCTAAGCCAATCAAAACAACTTTCAACTCAATAGGTCTTCCGTCAAATAACTACAAGGAAGTCATAGGATCCTAGGAACTACTCCAGCTAGAAGCACATATGAAGGGCTCTGGCAAGTTTTGACAAGGAGGATAGAAAGACACTATTTCAGGAGGGTAGCCTGGTAACACAGCTACTTTATACCCAGGAGAATTTTAATCTTGGGATCCATCAGAAACCATAAATAACATACAAATGAAGATCCTGGGTATTTTAAGCTGCAGTTTTTCAGTTCTCTGAACATAAGTAAAAGTTGGTATCAGTCCCAGTGTGGGGCCCGGGGTCACTAAGCCCCTTTGTCACCACCACTGCCACCCACAGCAGATTTTTTGGGCAATGATTATTCTGTGTATAGGTATAGATATAGGAAGGTTCAAACCTACCTTTCAAAACTGAAAACATGTGACTCTCTCATCCTACATCTCATAAAGTCACTCATTCTGTTTTTTCTTCTCAGTAGCAGAGATTTTCTAAGTAGAACAACAATAACAAAATTGCTACAGATAAGACTGATCATGCCATTGAGAATGGAGTGGCTTAGGGAAGGGAATATTGTAATAGATGTTTCCTTAACGAAGGATTTTTGGCTTTCAGTGACACACCAGGAAAGTCTAAAGTCCTTCAATGGTCCTTTAAAGGTTCCTCACGTAGGGGCTGGACACAGTGACTCACACCTGTAATCCCAGCATTTTGGGAAGCCGAGATGGGCAGATCACATGAGGCCAGGAGTTCAAGACCAGCCTGGCCAACATGGCGAAACCTCTTCTGTACTAAAAATACAAAAATTAGCCGGCCGTGGTGGCACAGGCCTCTAATCCCAGTTACTTGGGAGGCTGAGGCACAAGAATCACTTGAACCCAGGAGGCAGAGATTGCAGTGAGCTGAGATTGCGCCACTACACTCCAGCCTAGGTGACAGAGCAAGACTCAGTCTCAAAATAAATAAATAAATAAATAAATAAATAAATAAATAAATAAATAAATAAAATAAAGGCTCCTCAGGTGAAGTGTTATTTAGAAAAAGGGTCAGAGACTGAGACTCCTCTAAAGTTCCTGTTGTCTCTGTAATGTCCCCTGCCTCAAAGAGTAAGCCATCTGATTCGTTTAGAAGGATCTGGAATCTCCCTTGGGTTCTTCAGCATCACGCAACATCTGAGGACATTTAGTCGTGTTGCGAGAGCAATTCCAGCCTTGAAAGAAAAGACCAGGGCAGATGGCTGAAAACAACTTTAAAAGTTGACTCTATGTATAATTGTATTTATTTCCTTCCTCTGCCACTCTCAGCCTAATTGGTTCTAAAAGTCGGTTTTGGGCAATATACAGAACATGAGCTTTGAAGTCAGGGAGACCTGAGTTCCAATCCCAGCTCTGCCATGTATCAGTTGGGCAGCATAGGCAAACTTAGTTCACGTTTTTTTTTTTTTTTTTTTTTTTTGAGACCGGAGTCTCACTCTGTCACCCGGGCTGGAGTGCAGTGGCACAATCTCACCTTAGCAACCCCCACCTCCCGGGTTCAAGGGATTCTCCTGCCTCAGCCTCCTGAGTAGCTAGGACTACAAGCGTGTACCACCACGCCCGGCTAATTTTTGTATTTTTAGTAGAGACGGGGTTTCACCATGTTAGCCAGGATGGTCTCAATCTGCTGACCTCATGATCCAGCCGCCTCGGCCTCCCAAAGTGCTAGGATTACAGGCGTGAGCCACCACACCCAGCCCTTAACCTTTCTGAACATTGGTTACTTCATGTATAAAATAGGAATACAACGGGCCTATCTCATAGGCTCTTCCTCAGAGGTTGTAGAAAAGAAATGAGCAAGTGTGTGATCCCCTTAGCCTGGTGCCAGCGTCCTCGGAGGAACCCAGAGAATGAGCATGACCATGGTGCTGAGGATGAGATGTTCATGCGGAAAGAGGGAAGAACTTGGCAGTGCTTTTCTCCCACCTTCTAGGGTGGAAATGACCTAAATGCCCTAAAACCTGGCCTCTGCCCTGCATGGGTTAACCAGCCCAGCCACTAGGAGGTGGGGGGAAAGACTGAGGCTCCAAAAGAACAATGTTTGAAAGGCCCAGCACGATGATGAAGGATGGGACCTCACAACCTGCACCGTACCACCTGCATCCTCAATGTCATTTCTGGCACCTCGCACGATGTGTGGGACATGGTAGGCATTGCATGAATATTTATCGAATGGATCCTCTGGCCCCAGGCATGTGGATAAGCAGAGAGAGCCAGGCCCTGGGCAACTCTGTTGCTTACTTTGTATCTGACCACTCAGGATGGCAGTAGCTTCTGTGCTATCTGTGCCCTGGCCCAGCCACTTACCAGCCCTGAGATCCCGGGCAGATTAGTAACCCCCCTGAGGCTCAGTTTGCTAATCTGCAAAATGGGGATAACAATTTCACATAGCTGTTTATAGGATTAAACTATAAGCTGAAAAAAGCACATCTTACAGTACCTAGCACACAGTAAAAACTTAAAGCCAGCTGTTTAAATTCCAATCTTCATTATCACGGTGTTATTACTAGCGTTATTATTCTGGCTTCATGCTGATTGTTACGTTATTCTAGAATCTGGCTTCTGGCTCCAGAGTCACCAATTTCAGGTCGCTCCCAAAGGTAGTAATCAATCTTGTTGAGGGCAGTGGCATCTATCACTGTTCTGAGCTTCCTCCATTGCCAATAAGTGGTTTTGTGGGATTCCCAATAGAAAGCATATGGCCAAGTGTCGTGGCTCAGGCCTGTAATCCCAGCACTTTGGGAGGCCAAGGCAGGTGGATCACGTGAGGTCAGGAGTTCATAACCAGCCTGGCCAATGTGGTAAAACCCCATCTCTACTAAAAATACAAAAATTAGCTGGGCATGTTGGCAGGCACCTGTAATCCCAACTAGTCAGGAAGCTGAGGCCGGAGAATCGCTTCAACCTGGGATATGGAGGTTGCAGTAAGCTGAGATCATGCCATTTCACTCCAGCCTGGGGGACAAGAGCAAAACTCCATCCCAAAATCAATCAATCAATCAATCAGTCAATCAATCATATAAAAAGAATCCTGTGGTTAGAGGATGCCCTCTTCAGGTAGTGACCCTCTCCTACAAAGTCATGTTTATTCAAGGTTGCTCCATGTGTGGAATGTCTTTTGGACAGACTGGGAGTTTGAGGGCTGAAATTGAACTGAAGCTACTATCTGTGCAGTCAGGGGTGGCTGACAAGGGGCTGGGAATTAAATACACCTTCTGAAAAGGGGCTTCCATGTGTAGAAATTTTCTGTTAAGCCTAAAATTCAGCCCTCAGAGAGTCATTCCTTCTGCATCTGGAGAACATGGTCTTCCAGGGAGCGTTATCACATGGCACTACTCCTAGCAAAACCACTCCTGAAGGTGCCATTATAATAGCAGCAGCATAAGAAGAGAAGTTAATATCATTTGCACATTCATATCATTATCTTATGCCAGGCACAGTGTTGAGCCCTTTGTGTGCATTATCTCATTATATTCCAACAGCTTTTGAGGTGGGCATGGTTAGCCCCACTTTTATCCATAAGGAAACTGTGCTTCAGGGAGATTCGGAAACATAAGCAAAGTCATACAATTAGTAGATGGTGGACCTGGGCACAGTGCCAAAAACTGCGTGGGTGAAAACAATAGAAACTGATTTTCTGACAGTTCTGGAGATCAGACGTCCCAAATCAAAGTGTCAGCAGGGGAAACCCACCTGGGAGAAACCTTCTGAAACTTGGAAGAGAGAATCCTTCCTTGCCTCTCCCTAGTTTCCCGTGAGGGTCAGCAATCCTTGGTGCTCCTTGGCTTGCAGCTGCGTCGCTCCAATCTCTGTCTCTGCTGTCACATGGCCTTGTCTCTGCGGCCTGTGTCTTCACCTGGCATTCATCTACCTGTGGGTGTCTCTCCTCTTCCTTTAAGAACACCAGCCGTATTGGATTAAGGACCCACTCTTCTCCAGTATCAGCTCATCTTAATGTAGCTAATTACATTTGCAATTGTCCTCTTTGCAAATGAAGTCACACTGGAAGGTACTGGGGGTTAGGACTTCAATATATCTTTTTGGGGAACCACCATTGAACCCATAGCATTCCGTAAAATATGTCATGTGTCACGTGAACTAAAACATGCTCTTACCAAACAAAAATATGATACCTTGCACCTCATATTCTGTTTCAATCTTAAATTTTTTAAAAAACCATATAAAATCTTCAGGTGGCCACTTGAAGAATGACAAAACTGAAGGACACATTCCGTTTCTTTGTCCTTACAATTCCTATGTTAGCTTTATTTTGAATCTACTGTTTAAATTCAAATAAGTGTATTACTACCAAGGTTGTAGACACAAACTGCGCCTCAAGTCAGTTCAAATCACTCACAACTGTGATAAACTTGTTCCCTGAATGAAAGCATGTGGCTGTATTCTCAGGTATAATTAGTAGACTTGCCAGATGAAATACAAGACACCTGTTAAATTTAAATTTCAAGCAAACTACAACGTTTCTTTTGGTATAAGTATGTCCCAAATAAACATGAGGCATATTTATACTAAAAATCATTTGCAGTTTACCTGGAATTCGAATTTAACTGGGCATCTCATCTTTATTGTTAAATCTGGTATCTCTAGCTGGGAGATCTCGGAATTAAGTTTCATGTGGAATACAAGGCTTATTAGAGGTTAAGTAACAACAATGTGTTAAGCTGAAGCTTTCACACATATCGTTAAAATTCAATAGTAACCATGACAATTGTTTGCAATGGTGACCTACAAAATAATTTTTCAGGAAAGAGTATTTTATCACTGACATGATTTAAAACTGCCAAACACAACAATAACAAAAAGCAACCTAATTTTTAGTCGGTTTTATAACTGTTTTTACATTTTCAACAGATAATACAGCTTCTTATTGTTTGCACAGGAAGCTGGTGGTATCCACTGTCCCATCCTTAGTCCATTACTGACTGTGAATATTAAACATCTAACACGAGCAGAACACAGTCTCGAAAGCCCTCTTTCACATCCATTTTTCAATTTATTCCTTGCAGTGGCCCTTTGGATAGGCTGATGTGGTTTAAAAAGTATGTTAATGAGAAAGCTTGTGTGACTGACTTATCCAAATCTACGCACTTCCCGCAAGGTAGATAAGGGCCAGTGGCCCCATCTTTTAACCTTTTGCCGGCGACACCTTGGTTCTAGTGCTAGTTTTACCACAAACCAACCTGAGTTAGCCACTATACTTGTCTTGGCCTCACTTCCCTTGTGTATAGAAAAAGAAAGGGTTGGGCCAGGTGACTTTCGGGATGTCTTCCAGCTCTGAGATTCTACGGTTCAGATGTTGGGACCAGTTCAGACCCAGGCATTTAGCCTCTACCAATGGCTGGGAGCAAGAGAGGAGAGCCAGGACACAGCACAGGGACATGGGAGCAGCGTCGAAGCATCTCAAACTTTACCTCTGTCATCATTTGGCCCTGGAGCAGTGAAGCGTCACTGTGCAAACAGCAAACAGTACACACTGCACTTGCCCCTAAAACTAGAGAATGGTGCCAAAGAATGGTGCTGGGAACGCCCCTCTCAGCCGCTCACACTCACACACACACGCACACAAACAGGCACGCACGCACACGTACACAGGAAGTGAAAGCACTGAGAGTCTTTTCAGGTTCTACGTGACAGCCTCATTAAGGACACTTCAAAATTCTCACCATCGGCCAGTGGACAGGGGGTCAGCAACCTCATTAATCTACTTCCAAGGTGGATGTGATCTCATCGACACCCATGTGAATCCAGTGACTTGGTCTCTAGCACAGAGTTTTATTCCAGCCTTGGTGCACTTGCTATCTCTGCCACTCAGTTTCTGTGTTTTATTATTACCTTTGTGAATTTTTAAAATATTATGTGGGTGTACATGCAGATGAGGCCTGGAGGGTATGCCGGGCTGGGAGAAGGCAGAAAAGCAGGTAAGGGAGAACATAAAAAGCAAAGAGAAAAGAAAGGGTGCTGTGGCCTAAGGAATCCTCTTATTGCTTGCATCTAACTTATATAGGTAGGTATGTATAATACCTGTAATTCGTATACGTATATATCAAAATAATAACTGCAGTAGTAACAAATAGAACAATAGATACATTTAACTGCAAGACTGAATAGAGTAACATATATTTTCCTTCCAATTCAATTTACAGATTCGACACAATCCCAGAGCTGGAAAAGGCTCTAGGAAGCAAACTATCTGCTACGTCAGGAGTGGCTTCATAAATCAGTGCAACACTTGGAAAGCCAAGTTGGAAATATGTGTAAAGAATAATAAAAATATGAAAACCCATTGGCCATAATTTACCTCTGGGAATCTGTCCTAAAGAAATAATTCAAAATATTTAAAAAACCATATGTTCATAGATGCTCAGTACGGTACTTCTAATAATGAAAAATTGGAAGGAATTTAAATGCTAACTAATGGAGAATGGTTATGGAAAAACATAAAAGGGATATTATGCAGATATTAAAATTACCGCACAGAAAATAATGTTGAGGAACAAAGTACAACATAAGTCTCTATGGTTATAACTGGCAAAAAGCGTAGAAGTAAATGTTTTTAAAAGTTGCCTCTTTGATTTGGATAGTAAGTAACTTCTTTCATTTCTAAATATTCTGTAATTTTCCTGTTATAATAAGAGACGAGTAAAATGTAGAACAAAACTGAGTTAGAAAGGTGTACTTTATTCTTTGTGACGCAACTAACCACATCCCATATTTGACCTGCCAAATATCACTCACCTGGTAGCCTTTTTCCTTAATTGTGGACACAGTCCCTAAGAAGAAAAGAATTAATCCTGCAAACTAAACCAATTACACAACAATAAATATTTTATCTCAAAGTGGCCCCTGCACAGAGCCGGCCAGGGTGCACACTTTACTGGCAGTTAGTCAAGCTGCTGGGCCAACCTGGCTTCGTCCTGGAGTGGGCTCAGTGGAGGGCAGTGTCTATAATGAGACCTGGCCCATGTAATGTGTGATTTTGTTGCATCACAAGAGGACACAGTACAGGAAGAACCCAAGAAGGAACCATAAATGGGATAAAGGCCACTGTTTTTAATCTCCCTGTTTTAGTCTGTTCTCATGCTGCTAATACAGACATATTCACTGAAGACTGGGTAATTTAAAAAGGAAAGAGGTTTACTTGACTTCGTTCCACATGACTGGAGAGGTCTCACAATTGAGGCTGAAGGCAAAGGAGGAGCAAAGTCACATCTTACACGGTGGCAGGCAAGAGAGGGCATGCGCAGGGGAACTCTCCATTATAAAACCATCAGCACTCACGAGACTTACTCACTCTCACCAGAATAGCACAGGAAAAACCCACCCCCAGGATTCAATTACCTCCCACTGGGACACTCCCACAACACGTCAAAATTTTAAGAGCTACAATTCGAGATGAGATTTGGGTGGGGAAACAGCCAAACCATATCACCCTTTCCCTACAATTTCTCCATTAGGACATTGGTTTAATATCCTACTGAACTATGTGTATTTCTATAAGCCATCTGAAATTTATATTGGAACGAGATGATTATCTACATAAATAAAACAGATTAAAACAACATGAGAATCAACTCTACGTGCAGCACTATTGAAGGCATATGGGATGAGGGGTGAGCAGTTAGAATTCTCAGACATGGTGCCTCTCACACAAGAGCCAAGCATTTAGTCAGGGAGATATGGGGGGAAATGGGGCCTTGAGATATGAAGGTAAATTAAGAGATGAAGGAGGCCAGGCACAGTGGCTCATGTCTGTAATCCCAGCACTTTGGGAAGCTGAGGCGGGTGGATCACCTGAGGTCAGGAGTTCCAGACCCGCCTGGCCAACATGGCGAAACCCCGTCTCTACTAAAAATACAAAGATTATTTGAGCACGGTGGTGGGTGCGTGTAATCCCAGCTACTTGGGAGGCTGAGGCAGGAGAATCACTTGAACCGGGAGGCAGAGGTTGTAGTGAGCAGAGATCATACCACTGTACTCCAGCCTGGGCGACAACAGTGAAACTGCATCTCAAAAAAAAAAAAAAAGAAAAGAAAAGAGAAGGAACAGTGAACCGTAGGTCTGGGAGAGATACCAAAATAAAAAAGACATCCCAAGGAAGACAGGTTGCCTTGTGGACCACAGAACACGTAAGACATAATAGCACCACTATGAAATAAATTGAGTTTTGGTTTGGCTTCATATTTCTGCTTTCTGGTTGAGGTACTGGGGAACCTCATTTTGATTCAAGTGCAACACATCTTGTTCATTTTGATTTATCTGAGAAATTTCAATCAAGTCTCTTAGCACAGCACAGTACTCAGGCTGTCATTCCTTTAAAAAAGACAGGTGATGTAGGGGTGCAACTGACGCAGGGTCTTCCGCGTGCTGGGCTTTGCGGCTGCCCTGGCAGCTACTAAGCTTATCAATCTTGGTCCTTGGCTGGCACATTCAGCCTCTATTGTTAGAGGCTGCTGAATATGGCTTAGGTACCGGTCAAAAGATTATGTGAAAGCTTAAACAGACACTGAAATTATTCTGTTTTTCATTGCTTGAATGATGAACTGAGTTATTATTCCTGAAGGGTATGGCCTGGGTTTTTATTGCTATGCAGATGAGCTAAGGTTATTTCACTCTGCTGTCAAATTAGAAAGCTGTGCTTTCTTTTTTTTTTATCAGCTCACACGATGCTGGGACAGGGACATCACTGAATTTTGTTGCAGCAAATTGAAGACCCAGATGGGAATTTCTGCATCAATCAATCGGCATCCATTGGGAATCAACTTGATGTGAGGTGTTATGCTAAATAAGGCGAGTTAAAGAGATATATACAGATGACATGAGGCCTGCTTCCAGGATGCTGGCAATGAGCACCTCACAGAGATCAAACAGAACGTTTACGTAAGAACAAAAGAGTTCAATAACGGCATGAGGAGGCAATGTGAATAATTTCAAGCTGGAGAGTAGGAAAGTCATTAAAATATATTGATCGCAAGCCCCACCTGATCTGCCACCCAGCCCCCACCATCAGCTCTGCTTTAATCTCCTCCAGTTCTGCCTTCCCTTCCCTCTGCTCCAGTCACTCTGGCCACCTCCCTGTTCCTGGAGCATGTCAAGAAGGCTCACATCCAAGGGCCTCTGTTCAGGCTCTCCCCTTTCTGAAAGCTCTTCCCCAGATGTCTATATGACTTCTCTCTCGCTTCCTGTAGGCTTTTATGTACATTTCACCCTCTGAGAAAAGCCTTCCCTGACCACCCTATCTATACTTGCAACTCCCCTTCCAAGTCCCACTCTCTATTTTTGTCAGCACTTACTACTGTCTAAGATAATGCATGATTTACTTAGCCATATTGCTTTTTATCCTGGTTCGTCTCTTAAATAAAAGCTTCCTGAAGGCAGGAAATTTTATCTGCTTTGTTACTGCTACATCTCCACAGCCTGGATCAGTGACCAACACATGGTGGGCATTCCTGAATATTTCTCAAATGAATGAACTAATTGCCTCTTGCTTCTCTTGCACTGTGCGAAGCGCTTTATGTAAGATGTGTGTTTGAACGCTCTTGGCGAGTCCATGAGGCAGATGTTATTTGTAGGAATTACAATGTGTGTCCTTGGGCCCACAGCAATGTTTTAGAGTCCTCATCAGGGCAAGGTCGGTTGGATGTTTCCCAGAAGGTTTCACAGGGTAGTGCTCCTCACTCTGGTAAATTTACTCTGGACCACGGTGTGTGGTCTTTGGCCTTGCTGGCTCAGAAACACTTTTCAGATTGCCAACGTATTCATTAACAGTGAGAGATAAAACTGCCCAATGAACAGACATGGACACCACGTGCTGAGTATATTCCTTTCTGTGAAGTCAGACCCACACGGGAAGCCAACCCAACAACAGAACCACCGCAAGCCTCCAGCACTCATCTCTACGTTAGGACTCTCCCACCCAAAGCTCAGCCCAGGTCAAAGCTCCCTCTGCTTTGGGCAGAGCTTGGAGAGAGAGCTGATTCATCTCCTTTGCTCCTTTTTTCATTCTCCATGCTTCTCTGTACTGCTCTGTGCCCCAAGACCCCGGCCTTTACAGCTTGCTTCCTGGGTTCCTTTCTTTTGACTTCTGGTCAGACACCAGTGGGAGGCACCAGCAGGACAGTCGACGAACAGTAAGAGAAGGAATTGGGATATTTCCCCAACTTCCCACTGCAGGCTCATCAATTTGGCGGTGGTTATTTTCATGTACAGCCAAGCTTTCTCTAGCCAGGTCCAGCGATGTCATTTATCCTTCCAAGCTTGGGGCAGTGGAAGAGGAGGTGATAGCTCCCAACTGTGCAAAAGCCTTCGAGGTTCCACCATCTCTTGTTGGTTCTCTTAGCCCTATCCACATCTTTGTTAATAACCTCCTTATGAAACGCTTCAATTCACCTTTAAGTGTGCTGTCTGTTTTCTACCAGCACCCAGACTGATGCAATGTCACTGCCAGGGATTGACTTGAGGACTTTCCATTGTTTGTGCTTCAAAGATTAATCAACTCACCAACTTGTCTATGAATTAACTAGTGCTTTCCTTGAGCAGTGTCGTCCAACAGAGCTTTCTGTAATGATGGAAATGTCCTCGATCTACATTGTCCCACTAGCCACATTTTTAGTGGACACTTAAAATGTGACCGGTGAGACTGGGGAACTGAATTTTCAACTTTGTTTAAATTTACTCAATTTTATTTTAAATAGCTACATGTGGCCACCATACTAGATGATGCAGGTCTGGCCATGTCATCAGTCAAGTACTGTTGACCCGGTAGTTATTTTTCCTTCAAATGACATATCTGTGTCTCGTCATTTATGGGAACAGTCTTCCTAATTTCCAAGATTTTGGTGGAAAACTCACTGTAGCCCCCAGGAATTACAACAATATTGCCTAGAGACGTGAAGCAACTTGCCAGCATGGGCTGCATGACAATACTTAAGACAGTGTTAGTTAAACAAGAGAACAGTGTTACACAGGAAACTATTTCATGGGGTCCCTGTTTCTGTAGGAGAAGTGGAACAAAACTTTCCCCTTTCATCCCAATAGCAAAGAATTCAGCAGCAAGCTAACAATATCACAGTAGCCTGTAAGTTCCTGGGGGCTACTGACCTGCCGATAGTGAATTAGGAAGGGGAATTGAACATGCACAGGATGGGCTTTCTCCTCCTCCTAGGAATCAGCTGTCTGTAGGAAGCCGGCAATCAGCTCTTCTCCTCCATCAGGAAACAGTATAAGGAAGGCTGCCACGTGGACAGCCTGAACTGAACTGAGGTGTAGGTGTGTCTGATCCAGGGGCTCAGTGCCCAAATGCCTTCTGCTCAGCAGATACAAACTGGGCCCTAGCATTTATCAGTAATAAAAGAGTCATCTAGGTGTTCCATCTGTCTTCCTCTTGCCTAATCTTTTAAAATTTTACTTTAGTAACTTTAAGGGTACAAGTAGTTTTTGGTTACATGAATGAATTATACAGTGGAGAAGTCTGATGTGTTAGTGTACCTGTTGCAAGAGTAGTGTACATTGTACCCAATAGGTAGTTTTATATCCCTCACTTCTCCACCCTTCCCACTTCTGAGTCTCCAAAGTCCATTATTCCATTCTATATGCCTTTGCATACCCACAGCTTAGCTCCCGCTTGTAAGTGATAACAAATGGTATTTGGTTTTCCATTCCTGAGTTACTCTACTTAAGATAATAATTAACTCCTTCCAACTTGCTGCAAAAGACATTATTTCATTCTTTTTTATGTCTGAATAGTATTCCATAGTGTATATATACATTTTCTTTATTCACTCGTCAGTCAATGTGCACATAGGTTGGTTCCATATCTTTGCAATTGTGAATTGTGCTGTGATAAACATACATGTATGGGTGTCTTTCTTATTGTAATGATGGACTTATTTTCCTTTGGGTAGATATCCAAGTAGTGAGATAGCTGGATAGAATGGTAGATCTACTTTTAATTCTTTGAGAAACCTCCATGCTGTTTTCCACTGAGGTTGTACTAATTTACATTCCCACCAGCAATGTATAAATATTCACTTTGCCACATCCACACCAACATCTACTATTTTTTGACTTTTTAATAATGGACATTCTGGCTGGGGTAAGGTGGTATCCCACTGTGGTTTTAATTTGCATTTCCCTGTAGGTTAGTGATGTTGAGCATTTTTTATATGTTTTTTAGCCATTTGTATGTCTTCTAGAAATGTCTATTCATGTCATTTTCCCACTTTTAATGGGATTATTTGTTTTTTTCTTGCTTATTTGATTGAGTTCACTGTAGATTCTGGATATTAGTCATTTGTCGGATGCATAGTTTGCAAATATTTTCACCGAGTTTGTGGGTTGTCTATTTACTCTAATGACTATTTGTTTTGCTGTGCAGAAGCTTTTTAGCTTAATTAAGCCCCATTTATTTATTTTGATTGTTGTTGCATTTGATTTTGGAGTCTTAGTCCTAAGTTATTTGCATAGGCCAATGTCTAGAAGAGTTTTTCCTAGGTTTCCTTCTAGAATTTTTATACTTTCAGGTCTTAGACTTAAGTCTTTATCCATCTTGAGTTGATTTTGTACATGGTGAGAGATAGGCATCAGGTTTCATTCTTATACATGTGGCTATTCAGTTTTCCCAGAATCATTTATTGAATACAGTGTCCTTTCCTCGATTTATATTTTTGTGTGCTTTTTAAAAGATCAGCTGGTTTTAAGTATTTGGCTTTATTTCTGGGTTCTTTATTCTGTTTCATTGGTCTACGTATCTGCTCTTATATCAGTACCATGCTGTTTTGGTTACTATAGCCTTGTAGTGTAATTTAAAGTTGGGTAAATGTGATGCTTCCAGATTTGTTCTTTTTACTTAGGATTGCTTTGGCTATTCAGGCTCTTTTTTGGTTCCATATGAATTTTAGTATCGTTTTTCTAGTTCTGTGAAAAATGATGTTGTTATTATGATAGGAATTGCATTGAATCTGTAGATGGCTTTGGGCAGTATGGTCGTTTTCACGATGCTGATTCTTCTAATCCATGAGCATGGGATATATTTCCATTTGCTTGTGTCATCTATGATTTATCTCAGCAGTATTTTGTAGTTTTTCTTGTAGAGATCTTTCGTCTCCTTAGTTAAGTATATTCCTAGGCTTGTTTTTTTTTTATTTTTGTTTTTGTTTGTATCTAATATAAAAGAGATTAAATTCTCAATTTGATTATCTGCTTGGTCATTGTTGGTGTGTTGCAATGCTAATGATTTGCATACATTGATTTTGTAGCCTTAGACTTCACTGAATTCATTTATCAAATCTAAGGGTCTTTTGGAGGAGTCTTTAGGGTTTTCTAGGTATATGATCATATCATCACCAAACAGAGATAGTTTGACTTCCTGTTTTCCAATTTGGATGCCGTTTATTTCTTTTGTCTGACTGCTCTGGCTAAGACTTTCAGTACTAGGTTCAATAGAAGTGGTTAAAGTGGGCATCCTTGTCTTGTTCCAGTTCTTAAGAGGAAGGCTTTCAGCTCTTCTTAATTCAGTATGATGTTGGCTGTGGGTTTGTCAAACATGGCGTTTATTATTTTGAGGCATGTTCCTTCCATGTCTAGTGTTTTGAGGGCTTTTATCATAAAGTGATGCTTGATTTTATTGAATGCTTTTTCTGTGTCTATTGAGATAATCAGACGGATTTTTTTTTAGCTCTGTTTATGTGGTGGACCGTATTTGTTGGATAGTGTATATTGAGCCATCCCTTCTTTCCTAAGATGAAATCCACTTGATTATGGTGAATTATCTCTTTAATGTGTCATTGGATTCACTGTGCTAGTATTTTGTTGAGGATTTTCACATCCATGGTCATTAGGGATATTGGTCTGTAGTTGTCTGTTTTTGTTATATTATTTCCTAGCTTTGGTATCAGGGTTATATTAGCTTCATAGAATGAATTAGGGAGGATTCTCTCTTTTTCAGTCTTTTGGATTCATTTCAGTAGGATTGATACCCAAGCTTCTTTCAATGTTTGGTAGAATTTGGCTGTTAATCCATCCGTCCTGGGCCTTTTTTTTGTTGTTGGCAAATTTTTTATTACTGTTTCAGTCTCACTACTTGTTATTGATCTACTCAGGATTTTATTTTTCTTTGATTCAAGCTATGAGGATTGTATGTTTCCAGAAATGTATTCATTTCTTCTAGATTTTCTAGTTTCTGTGCCTAAAGGTGTTCATATTTGTCTCAAAGGATCTTTTACATTTCTATGGTTTTAGTTGCAATGTTTCCATTTTCATTTCTAATTGAGCTTATTTACATCTTGTTTCTACTTGGTTAATCTAGTTAATAATCTATCAGTTTTGTTTATTTTTTCAAAAAACCAATGTTTCATTTCATTGATCTTTTATATTTTTTGGTTTCAATTTCATTTAGTTCTGCTGTGATCTTTGTTATTTCCTCCCTCCTGCTACTTTTGGGTTTGGATTGTTTTTGTTTCTCTGGTTCCTTGAGGTATGACATTAGGTTGTTAATTTGTGATCCTTCAGACTTTTCAATGTAGACATTTATAACTACATGTTACGAGGTTTTGATAACTTGCCTCACTGTTATTTTTTAAATTTCCATCTTGATTTCATACCCCAAAATCATTTAGGAGCATATTGTTTAATTTCCATATGTTTGTATAGTTTTGAGGGCTTCCTTTAGAACTGATTTCTAGTTTTGGTCTGCTGTGGACTGAGAAGATACTTAATATAATTTTGATTTTTAAAAATTTACTGACCCTTGTTTTGTGGCCTATCATCTGGCCTACCTTAGAGAATGTTCCATGTGCTGATGACAAAAATGTATATTCTGCAGTTCTTGGGTAAAATGTTCTGTAAATATCTGTTAGGTCTATTTGTCCCAGAGTACAGGTTAAGTCCAGTGTCTCCATGCTGACGTTCCTCCTTGATGATCTGTCTAGTGCCATCAGTAGAGTGTTGAAGTCCCCCACTGTTATTTCATTGTTTGATTGATCCTTTTATCATTATATCTTCCCATATAATTGATCCTTTTATCATTATGTCATGTCAATTTTTGTCTTTTTTTCACCATTGTTGTTTTAAAGTCTCTTTTATTTGATGTAAGAATAGCAACTCCTGCTCATTTTTATTTCCACTTGCATAGAATTTATTTTTACTCTTTTACCTTGAATCTGTAAGAATTCTTATGTGTTAGATGTGTCTCTTGAAGAGAGCACATATTAAGTTTGTGATTTTTAAAATCTATTCTGCCATATGTATCTTTTAAGTGGAGCATTTAGACTACTTACATTTAATGCTGTTAATATTGAGATGTGAGGTACTGTTAATATTGAGATGTGAGGTATTGTTCCCAAAATCATGTTGATTTTTATCTAGTTACTTTGTTTTCTTCATCTGTTACTGTTTTATAGGCCCTGTAAATTTTAGGCTTTCAAGAGTTTATACTCCAGCACATGTGAACCTTTTTTTCAAGATTTAGAACTCTTTTTAGCACTTTTTTTTTGTAAGACTAGTCTGGTAGTGACAAATTCTCTCACTATTTGCTCATCTGAGAAAGACTTTATTTCTCCTTCATTTACGAAACTTAGTTTTGCTGGATACAAAATTCTTGGCTGAGAGTTATTCTGTTTAAGGAGACTAAAGACAGGAGCCCAATCCTTTATAGCTTATACAATTCCTGCTGAGAAGTCTGCTGTCAGTCTGATAGGTTTTCCTTTATAGGTTACCTGATGCTTTTGTCTCACTGCTCTCAGAATTTTTTCCTTCAAGTCGACATTAGGTAATCTGATGACTATAGGCCTTGGTGATGTCCTTTTGCATAACTCTCTCAGTAGTTCTTTGAGCTTGTTATATTTAGGTGTCTAAATCTCTAGCAAGGCAAGGGAAGGTTTCCTCAATTATTCCTTCAAATACGTTTTCCAAACCTTTTGCTTTTTCTTCTCCTTCCAGAACACCAGTGATTCTTAGAATTGGCCATTTCACATAATCCTGTATTTCTTGAAGACTTTATTTCTTTCTTTAAATTTTTCTTTCTTTTGTCTGATTGGGTTTATTCAAAAGCCTTGTCTTCAAGCTCTACAATTATTTCTTCTACTTGGTCTAGTCTATTGTTAAAACTCAACTACATTTTGTAATTCTCTAAATGTATTTTTCATTTCCAGAAGTTCTGATTGGTTTTTCTTTAAAATATCTATCTCTTTAGAACATTTTTCATTCATATCCTGAATTCTTTTAATTTCTTTATGTTGGTTTTCACATTTATTTTCTATCTCCTTGAATAACTTAATAATCAACCTTTTCAACTTTTTATCTAGTATTTCAAAGGTTTCATCTTGGTTTGGATTCATTGCTGATCTTTTGGGGAGTGTTATAGAACCCTATTTTTTCATGTTGCCAGAATTAATTTTCTAGTTTCTTCTCATTTGAGTAGACTATTTCTTCTAATCATTTTGGAATTTATTTTTCATTTGACTGTGCTTTTAAAAAATTCAGGTTTTTTTTCCCTTAAGGATGTGGCTTTAATATTTATAGTTTATTGTAACCTAATTTGGCTCTGGGTGTTTTCAGTGGCAAAGGTTCTGTATGAGTTCCTCGGCTATAGAGAGTCACTGTGTGATCACATTCTCAGGTGCCAGTTGTAGTAACAATGTATGCTGTGTGTGAGTGAGTTCACTGTCTCCTGTGAGGCTGGAATGGCAGAAGTCTCATGAAGCTTATCTCATTCCCCAGTGGTGTGCACTTATTTATTAATTTTTCCCCACTTATTTCTTCACTGGGTTGAATAGTTTAGGCTTCAGGCCAGTAGGAGATTTCCACGGGTAAAAACCAGTTGCGGCTAAAGCAGGTGGGTAAACACAACACCCAATGGTGGGCAGAGGCCCCAGCCTTGACAGAGGCAGCTGGGGAAGCTCTCAGTGACATGTGTTGAGACGTTTTTGGGGGAAGGATGGGAGCCACTTTAGTTCCCCTACCAGGTGAGCAGGAAGGTGATCCACTTCTCAGTCACACTTCTTACCCAGTGTTCTAGCCATTCAAATCAAAGAGGCACCTCTTTTTATCTGCAGGAATGCCAATGTTCCATTTGGAGGGGGCTTGTACTCTACCCCTCATGCAAGCTTAAACCTGGATGGCACTCCTCTTATGATGATGCAGTCAGCCTGAAGTGTTACAGAAAGGCTGTCTACAGGTGCACCCATGCTGAGCTCGCATGGGCAAAGCCTCCGCTGTGTCTGCAGTGGTGGGTGAGGGGAAGAAGAAGTCTCCTTTGCTAAGATGCTTCATGAGCCTTGGGGCTGCCTGAATGTTGGGGTAGAGCTGCAGACTTTCCCCACTGAGCCCAGCATTCCACTTGTGCCTCTGCTGAAACATTCTGTGAACAGAAAGCTCCAGGACTCAAGGCCTACAGTCTGGATTCTCTTATCCACAGGGTGCTCCCTTATGTGGTGCATTCTCCCTTCCCCTAGAAGTAGGAATCTCTGAGAGCCGGACTACTGTGAATTCTGCTGCTTCTCTGGGTCTAACTGCACAGTGGGTCTGCCACACTTCAGGCTGGTGCTAGAGGATGTCCACAAAAGATCCAGTGATGTGACCTCTCTTCTAGCCAGCATCAGGTACCAGCAACAGGTCTGATGGTGTTGGAATAGGAATGATGTAGACTCTGTGAGATTTCCTTCCTTATAAATCACCTTAGTGTGTTGGCCTTCTCAAATGCCAGCTGTAGTAGTAATGCACAGGTCATGTAGACAGAGTCGAGACTTCCTGGTTAGGCACGGTGATGCAGGCTTGGGTAACAGCTAAGGTTGTGCAAAAGTCTTCTCCTTCATAGGCACTGTGTTACTGTGCCTGCATTGTAATAGAATGTGTTGGTTGGCCTCCAGCTAGGAGGTGCTTCGTGTTTACAAAGAATGCCAGTTGCAGTGGTACTGGTGGGATTTGTGCTTGCCTTATGTTATCCAGGGGAGGTATTCTTGTGTCTCAGACAATGGGTGCTACCATGGAGCTCTCAAAAGTACCTGTCCTTTAATTAAGCTACCAGGGTAGGTAGAGGGATAAAGTCAGGTGGCACTGGGTCAGGCAAGGCTGTACCCTAGTTTCCCATGTACAGCTGCAAGCAGCGGCCCCAGTGGAGATTGGAGGGCAGTTCCCTGGCCACTGGGGTAATAATCCAGGAGTACCAAAGCTGCATCTGCTGCACAGAAGAATCTGCACAGGGAGTGGGGAGTAGCAGGCAGCAGTAAGCACTACCCAGCTCCCATGCATGTGGCAAGACAGCTCTTGCACATGCAATGTTCCACCAGCAGCAGCTGGCTGGGTTCCAGTTAGCCTGTACTCTGAACTCAAAACTGCCCCAGGCTGTCAACCTTCCCTATCCAGACAGAAACGGAGGTTTTCCAACTACACTTCTCCTGGTCTGCCTGTGAATCAGCGCACCCAGCTCCTGCACCTGTGGCTATAGCACACATACTGCTTGTGCCTCAGTTCTGGCCAAGGGGGTTCGTCACCACTCAAGATCATATCACAAATCTCAGTTGGGAGCTTCTCTCAACCTGTGACCACCACCTGAGTTAGCTAGCGATTTCTGCAACGTCCCCTATGAGGTAGGATCAGGAATGGCTTCCTTCTGTCCCTGCTGGAGTCTGGGAATGCACAAAAAGCACATCCCGATGCTGCTCCTTCTCATACACTCCCTACCGCTTACAAAATCAGCACTGGGCAGGGTCAAGGCCTCCCCCCATGGCCTGGATTTCCAGGACCCCCAGTAGGAGTGAATACCATGGAGGCAGCATCTCCCGCCTCACATTGTGGGGACTCAGTTTTCTGCCTGGCTCATTCATGGTGTAGGCTGCTGCCTGCTGCTGCTTTCAGAGGATCTGTAGTTTCTTTCAGTTTTTCTGTTAAGTTCTTGTGTTGCTTCTTGGAAAAAAGTTCGCAGCATAAATCTCTACACACTCTTTTGTCTTTCCAAGGGGAGAGGCAGACTAACAACGTCTCCAATCCGCCATCTTGGAAACAAAATATTTTCCTCTTGTGTTAGTTTTCAATTTGTTCAGAACTTGAGGGAATAAAAAGAGTGCACTATTTTGGGGGGACACCTCAAGCGCTCCAATTTAAGATTTTGGCAAGTATTTTGTGATGACGAAACTACCATCTGATAGAGCAGGGAGACAGCTATCTAAAGAATCATGTAGCCCCAAGAGGAGGCTCTGGAAAGGAAGTGTATACAGGAAATGCAGGAAAAAGAAAATAAGTCAAGACTCATGATCATCACGTGTCTGAATTAATCATTGTTATGATCACTACCTTATTGATTAGGTATCAATACAGTTGCAAGAGGGAAAGCAGCTTGTTTTGTTTCATTGCTGAATTTTTTCTGCTTGGCATGTAGTAGTTTGTCAATGAACATTTTTTAAATAAACAAATAAAATGCAATTGACAGTGGTGGAATTACAGATTTGTTTTACAAGTGACCACACTGAAGCCAAGGGAACTTGATCACCCAAACAGAAACTGCTAATTCATGGCAGAATCCAGGCTTCCTGGATGTTATTAAAATGCTTTTTCCATTATAACATGCTGCTCCTCTGAGTTGTCTCCCAACTATAAGACCTTGCAAATTATCTTACCTCTAATCTAATTAACTTTAAAGCTCTTTGTTCTCTGACTTTAATGTTTTGGGTTACTCAAGCAAAGTGGTTGCTCTCCCCAAAAAATGACTCTCTGAGTCTGTGTGCATTTTGTTCCCCTCTACCTGGAATAGACAGTGACTCATCAAAACTTTAAGTTTCCATTCGTAAACCCTCTTGCTTCCAAGAACCCCTTCCTGATCAACCTTATTCAGCTTTAGTCATACATTAAAGCATTTCTTTTACCTACTTATAAATACTTTCATAACTACATTATTTTTACTTGAACTTTAGGTAGAACTGAAAACATATTGGTATGGCCACCTGGATCTCATCTATTTGCCTTTCTCTGGAAATTGTCACCTAGCTCCATTCCTACCCAAAACACAGAGCGAGCCAACAGCTATGGCTGTACTTGAAGATCCAATCTGCCTGGTCATAGTGATGAATCCAGGTGTGAACAGCAGATCCACCCTGGGCTGAGCATGGTAACTGTCGCAGAAATTGAAAATTCCAAGTTGAAAGACACAGGGGGAAGGAAAAGGATTGGAGGGAGGGAAGGGGATTGGAGGTGGTGGAAGGGGATTGGAGGGAAGGAAGGTGATTGGAGGGAGGGAAGGGGATTGGAGGGAGGGAAGGGAATTGGAGGGAGGGAATGGGATTGTGACTGAATCTTGTGCAAAGCAAGGTGCTCTAAAGAAACCCCACAAATTCAGCTGCTGAACTTTCTGGAGCTTCCTGGTCTCTGTTGCTTCTGAGGCCTGGTTTTCCACTTCTCTATGGATTCCACGTGCTCCAGAATCTTTCCAGTACATTCTTTCTTTTGCAGTGGCCGGCTAGAGTTAGTTTCTATGGGTTGCTATAAAACTGAGAAATAATCCACTCTTCTCATTTTGAAGCTAAGAAAACTGAGGCCGGGAGATGACTTGCCCGGAGTAGCCTTCTTTAGGTTACCTTGGGAGTATATGTCCTTCCTCTCTTGCTAGCTTGTCATGCGCCTCTTTTCTGTCCCTCTCCGTGCCTATATCCTCACCACCTTGCTTGCACACTGGTGAGAATGTACTTCTTGGCACCCAGCCTGGACTCCCTAATAGCATTGTATGTTTCATCTCAAGCCTCTCTTCACCTGTTTTGAGAGGGTCATTATATAAAACATTCATTGCCTTTTTGGCCTTTTTGCCCTTGTCTTTCCACAGCCATCCAGTCCAGTTATGTGAAAAGCACTGTTTAGGAACATGATACTGGCTGGGCACAATGGCTCATGCCTGAATCACAGCACTTTGGGAGACCGAGGTGGGTGGATTGCTTGAGCCCAGGAGTTCAAGACCAGCCTGGGCAACACAGCCAGACTCTGTCTCTACAACAACAACAACAAATACAAGAATTAACCGGGCATGGTGGCACATGCCTGTGGTCCCAACTACTTGGGAGGCTGAGGTGGGAGGATCACTCGAGCCCCGGAGGCAGAGGTTGCAGTGAGCCATGATAGTGCCATTGCACTCCAGTCTGGGTGACAGATCAAGACTCTCTCTCTCAAAGCAAACAAACAACAACAACAAAAAAACTAATACTAAAACATAAAACTGTTTATCATCTGTGTTAATATTGCCAGACATCACACCAAAATCCCCCAAATTAAAACCCTTGATCTGGATTCAGTAATAATAGAAGGTGATCACCGATGGTTCTGGCTCAAAGATTTAGATTTTATTTGCAGGTCTGCCCCTTTGTAAGGCTGTGGACAGGAACTGGATTGGATATAGACACTCCTCCTGTAAAGGCCACTCTCAAAGACTTCCAGGTCCACAGAGGTTGGGAAGCGAGGCTGCAACACGGGTGGGGATAGAAATGGCCTTCTTTGGAAAATAATCTAAAAAACATAGAGGCTGAGAATTTTATTTTAAATTCTGCTGTAAGAAAGACTAGTATATTTGTTTATGGAATTGAATGTCTTTCAGAAACTCATGTTATACCTTTTTTAATGCCCTTTAAATATAACTATTCCATTATACTCATGAAGATGTGTCATTTAATTTTAACTACAACAGAAATAAAAAAGGAGGCTGCACTCACTTGGGGATTAAAGAGTTTTTTTCCAAAATAAATTCTGAAACATTATTCTTCATTTAAAACTTAATTTTTAGGCCAGGCACAGAGGGTCATACCTGTAATCCCAGCACCTTGAAAGGCCGAGGCAGGTGGATCACCTGAGGTCAGGAGTTTGAGACCAACCTGGCCAACATGGTGAAACCCTGTCCCTACTAAAAATACAAAAATTAGCCGGACATGGGGGTACACACCTATAGTCCCAGTTACTCTGGAGGCTGAGGCAGGAGAATCACTTGAGCCCAGGAGGCAGAGGTTGCAGTGAGTCAAGATCGTGTCACTGTACTCAAGCCTAGGCAACAAAGTGAAACCCTGTCTCAAAACAAAACAAAACAATAAACACCAAATTTAATTTTTAGCACCTAATGATAATTTAGTATCTGTATATTTTCTTTCTTTCTTTCTTTCTTTTTTTTTTTTTTTTTGAGACGGAGTCTCGCTCTGTCACCCAGGCTGGAGTACAATGGCTGGATCTCAGCTCACTGCAAGCTCCGCCTCCCGGGTTCACACCATTCTCCTGCCTCAGCCTCCCGAGTAGCTGGGGCTATAGGAGCCCGCCACCTCGCCCGGCTAGTTTTTTGTATTTTTTTTTTAGTAGAGACAGGATTTCACCGTGTTAGCCAGGATGGTCTCGATCTCCTGACCTCGTGATCTGCTCGTCTCGGCCTCCCAAAGTGCTGAGATTACAGGCTTGAGCCACCGCGCCCGGCCAGTATCTGTATATTTTCTATTCAGTTTAGCAACAATATTTATTAGGTTTTACACTTATTGTGTGCCTAGCTGTCTTGATATGTCCTTAAGGAATTTAAAATCTAGATGCACAGGCAAGATTTACACATGTGAAACAATCAAATGACCTAAGACAGCATAGATTTACGTTCCATGAAGGTCAAGAAGCAGGAAACGATTACTATTAATAAGTATGCTTATGATTTTCAGAGAATGGTTTCCCTTTCAAAAGCATTATGCTGATTGACCATTCAACAATCCAAATTATGAAGCACACCTGATGAAGGCAAAACATTTTGCAATGACTAAAAATAGATATGCTTCATTCACTACATCTCTAAGTGTTTAAATCAAAGAATACTTTTCAAGTTGTGTTTCATAAGCATTCAAACAAGACCACTATCCAAGGAAGTTATAAAAGTAAAGAGTCGCCTTGAAAAGTTATTTCCCCATGAGACGTCAGTTGAAAAGCCAGTTAGACAGCTTCACTTTCAGACAGGCATGCTGGCTTGAAGACGGTAAGTGCTAGCCAGATGCTCACGCCAACAGTGACTCAGAGATATGCTGTTGCTTCATGGCAGGGAGGCCAGCTTTGCAAATAGATTACATTCTGTGGACGCCGAGCATACTTCAGGATTGCAACTTGGCTGACACAAATTCAAGAGGAATGTGAAATGTGACAAAGAAGACTCCTAATCCATTTTTCATTCCAGGGAGGCGGAATGCTTAATGGTTAAGGACACAAACATGTGAATCTAACAACCTGGATTGATATCCAAGCGCTTCCATTCTTAAACTGTGTAATCTTGGGCACGTAACTGCTCTGCCTCAGTTTCCTCATCTGTAACACAGAGATAACAAAAGGTTTACTTTGATGGTTAAGTGAATTAAAACATAAGATACTCAGTGTCCAACACATTGTAAGTGTTCAATTAATGTAAGCTTTTTTCATTTCACGGAAGGCTACTTGAATTGTTTCTTTGCCCCACTCCCAACATGAAAAGGAGACTCATTCTGTTGCCCAGGCTGGAGTCCAGTGACGAGATCTCAGCTGACTGCAACCTCTGCCTCCTGGGTTCAAGCAATTCTCCTGCCTCAGCCTCCCGAGTAGCTGAGACTACAGGCACCACCATGTCCGGCTAATTTTTGTATTTTTGGTAGAGACAGGGTTTTGTCTTGTTGGCCAGGCTAGTCTTAAACTCCTGACCTCAGGTAACGCACATGCCTTGGCCTCCCAAAGTGCTGGGATTACAGGTGTGAGCCACCGCACCCGGTCTTGAATTGTTTCTTAAAGGATACACCAATTCACATAGAGCAGTGGTCTCTGAACTCTTTTCCTCGATCCCATATCCAGTTGTATGAAGCAGCTGGAGAGAAAAAAAAAGGGTGAGGAATGAGAAAGTCCATGTGGATATGTGCTGCACACCAGTTACATGTCACTTACACCTGCATCTAAGCCGACATTGTGTTGTCTATTACATGGAATCTGGAACCGCCTACATCTCAAGGCAGATGGAGGTAATAAACTGTGGTTGGAGGTAATAAACTATGATCATTCTGTCCATTGTCTTTTTCTTTTTTTTTCCTTTTTGAGACGGAGTCTCACTCTGTTACCCAGGCTGGAATGCAGTGGTGAAATCTCGGCTCACTGCAAGCTCTGCCTCCCAGGTTCATGCCATTCTCCTGCCTCAGCCTCCAGAGTACCTGGGACTACAGGTGCCTGCCACGACGCCCAGCTAACTTTTTTTTTTTTTTTTTTGTATTTTCAGTAGAGACGAGGTTCCACTGTGTTAGCCAGGATGATCTCAGTCTCCTGACCTTGTGATCCGCCTGCCTCCGCCTCCCAAAGTGCTGGAAGTACAGGCGTGAGCTACCGCGCCTGGCCCATTCTGTTCATTTTCTTAATTTCAAAGTATACAGTAATCAGAGGACAAAATTAGAGCCAGGCAAAGAGAGAAGAGGGAGCAGACTCCCAGGGAGACAAGGGAAGAGGATACCTCATTCGTGTTTTGAGTGTTTAAATCCACCCTGTCATGTGTGGGGTTTCAGGTAACCACTTTGGGGAGAGAAGGTGATGGGCAGGACGCTTAACATCTGAGTGATATTTTTGCCTTAATAATCCTTGTGTTCTGCAATCGGAGCCTGGGAGAAACCTATTAAAATCTTTGCTTGATCAATCGATTTTTAGTCCCTTACCCACTGGACTAAAAACTTGAGGGCAGAAGCTTCTCTGTCTTGCTTTTTTACATATTCCCCGACCAAGCACTGTGCTTAGAACATACTAGCACTCGACATGTATTTTTTTTTTTTTTTTTTTTACTGTTGAATTTGATGTTAGAAACTTGTCACTGAAAAAATTCAAACATTTCAGCTCTACATGGGTGCTCATGCATTTGTAATACTTATTTAGAGAGTGCTGGACAACAAGCTGGGAATGTAGGAAGGACTTGGGAAGGCTGCACAGGTGTTGACTCCCATCACCGTGTCTAATCTCCAAAGCCTCCTCCGCGTCAGCTCTCACTAATCACCACTGGCCGATGGGCAGTGGGTCAGACCTCATTTGACCTTTGGTAGACTGCAAGGCAGTTTCAAAATTCATCTAGATGCTGCATCATGAGAAACACAGGAGGGCATTTATATCCTTCCAGACCCTTGGGGGGTGTGTGCGTGTGTGTGTGTGTATGTGTGTGTGTGTGTGTTTTCTGAGACAGAGTCTTGCTCTGTCACTCACGCTGGAGTGCAGTGGTGCAATCATAACTCACTGAAGCCTTAAACTCCTGGGCTCAAGTGATCCTCCTTCATCAGTTTCCCCAGTAGCTGGGACTACAGGCACGATCCACCTCACCTGGTTATTAAGAACATTTTTTGTAGGGTTGGGGTCTCACTACATTGCCCAGGCTAGATAGATCCTTATTCCTGTGAGGCTCCAGCAAACTGCCATCACCATGACACATCGATGCTACATATAACTGGCCTGCCTGTGGATTTCAGATTGATCTTTAAGAATGAAAATTAAAAGTTAAGTGATTATAGGAAAATGCCTGTAGTTCAACTGACAGAACCAGAATTTTTAGTCTTGAGTCATTTCTCCCTTAAACCTCAAACCATTAGGTGCCTAATTTGTGAGAGATTAAAATACATAGATTGATGACTGGATAAACCTTGTCAGGAGCTGGAAAAACCAGAGTGTTGGCATTGTTAAAATCTTTCTCATTTATTGCTCTTTTTCATTTCTCATTTGTTCTTTATTATAAATGTAAATATTTGCTGGAATTTAGAAATGTATAGAATATGATTTTAATCACACATAACTCAGATTCTCAGGCTAATTTTTTGTCTGATTCTCAAGAGTCATGGAAGGGTAGAATTTTGGACTTTTAGATTCTTTTCCTTGCAAGTTTTTCATTGTGTAGATGAGGACATTGGGGCTGGAGAGAGGAGTGACTGAGCCCCTTGTTTGTTCTGTTAGAGCCAAGATAGCCTCCAGGCATCCTCACTCCTCTTCCCTTTCCTCAAGTATTCTTTGTTCTGTTCCAAACAGCCACCCATCTTTCAATTCCAGGCCATCTCTACAAGATAATTGTGTTTAGCTTACAGGGACTCACTTCCAGAACCATCGGTGTTTTAGTTCATGACTAATTCACCACTTCCAAAAATGGAGCTGCGAAAAAGTTTCTTCTGTTCTCTAATGAAGTTAGTTCCCTGCCAAAAACACAGCCACCCCCTAAATGTGGGAGAACAGAAACCAGTCCTGATCCTGCCTATTCTCACACTGAGACCCACATAGGGAAGGGGAGGATCCCTGGCCAGGAAGAGTACAGGGTTGGATCTCCTGACAGTGCAGGCAGGAGAGGAAGGTGGCCTCAGGCGAACAGCTGGCATGACCCAGGACAGCAGTTCCCAGGACAGGGGTTCCAACAAAGTTAACAGAACAGCAGGAACCAGTCCATAGGCTGTCCTAGAAAGACCACAGGATTCCCTCAGTTGTGGGCTCATGGGTAGTGCCTTGGCTCTCATTGAGAGTGACCAGTTTATCATGAACTACACAACTCAGAAATAAAAACAGCCCACCAAGCCTTTCTATCTTAATGAAAGTCAATTATATGCTTGTTATTCAAACCTAGCATTTGTGCCTACAAAAATTTATGCTACTGCACTGTAACACATTTTTGTCATCTTCGTTACGCTGTAATGTCTATAGCCTGCAGCCTGTGGAAGGGGACAGTTTATTAAATAAAGAGGAAAAAAATATTTTTACTTGGTGGCATTTGCTCTGAGAACCCATATTCTACCTTTGGGAGAAGTTTCCCTGGGGACTCGCATGAATACAGACAATTAATGAACATGAACTCAAAACTTTCCTTTATTAAAATAAATACACAAGTAACTTCCCAAGGTTTCTGGCTATTTGGCCCTTTCGGGGGTCTGACAGTACTTTGTTTAGCAGCTGATAAAGTGGTCTTCACTGTCCCATTTTCACTTCACAGAAGGAAGGAACACGTGGGTCCCTGTGAATCCTACTTGGTATACTGGCATCCTGGCAACTTACATAGTGGCCTTCAGCTCTGCTTAGCAATTGCCTACAAGTGGATTTCAAAATGGCCCCTTAACTAAGGGTTAGACCATTTAAGGACTGAGCGTGTCAGTTCCGGGAACTTACAAGACTTTAAATGTTGTGCCATTTTCATTGCATGCAATAAGAGCTTCTTTCTTTTTTGGGTGTCTAAAGAAAATCTATTTACTTCACTGTACTATTTATTCCGCTCTCCCTTCCTAATGATTCATTTATCTTGTAGTTTAATAAGTGATCTTTTAAACTCTCACTAGCTCTAATTTCAGCCCAAAGATTGCAAACGCGCTGGATATTTGACTTTCTCTTGGTGTAGTCTTTCTTCTCATTTTGCCTTCCAACCTTGGACATGCTCTGATCATCCATCCAGTGGGGCTCATGGGTCAGTGTTAGGGCTGCTTCTTAATTTTAGATAAAGGGTAGTCTTCACTGTGCTTGGCTTCTGATACTGATGATACAACTGTGTAAACACCTTTTAAAGTGCTATTAGAAATGTGTTTTGGTGGCCTTGTGAGTCTTAAATATATACAACGTTATTAAATGACAGAGCCATTTTTCATACAAGAGACCCTGAGAGGATCAGCATCTAGGTACCAAAATTAGACTCCAGGGTTTGTAAAGCTAATCTATCATTTTATCGATTTGTCAGTCATGCATAAAGTGTCCACTGGATGCCGAGTACTTTACCGAGTTCTGGGGTTACAACAAGGAATGAAACAAAATTTGCTCATAAGAAATTTAGTCTTAATTCAAGTGTTTCTAATATAAAGAAAAGACAAATACTTGAGGTGATGAATAATCTAATTACACTGATTTGATATTTATAAATTACATATGAATTTACTGAATTATCACAGATACCTGGAAAATATGTAAATCTATGATGTGTCAATTTTTAAAATAATATAATAAAATCACTCCATTAAAAAAGACATTTACAGTCTAATAGGGCATACAGGCCTATTATATCTTGATGTTATACAATATTGAGTAAGTACTTTGAAGAGTACGTAATAGGTACCATGGGAGCTCTCAAAAGGGGCATATCTCTACAGGGAGGAGAAAAGAGGTCAGGAAAGGCTTTGTGGAGGAGCTGATGACTGAGCTGAGTATTAAAGGATGAGAAGGAGTTAGCTCGTGTTTTGTTTTTGCTTTGTGGAGTGAGGGTGGCGGTGTAGAAAGGAAAAAGGAAAGAGGATTCAAGGCAAAACAGTATGTACAAAGACAGAGAAGCCAAAAATAGCATGGAGGTGCAAGAAACTGGATACATTATTTAGTGTTTTGAAGCCAAAAGTGAGAGACAGATTAAAGGATGAAGCTCGAGAGAGAGACAAGAGCTTGCCTTGGGGCTATGGAGCTTTGACTTTACTCTCTCAGTGATGGGTTTTGAGGTGCTGTAAACACAGTTGGCTTAACATTTTTTTTTAAAGCATATTCTTTTTGGCTCTGTAGAAGATGGATTTGGAGAGGATAAGATGAAAAAAGGGAGACCAGTTGGGAGACCATACAAGTTAGAAATTCAGCAATAGATAATGAGACCTTGGTCCAATGACAGCAAAGCTGAGGAGGCTGGGAAGAGTTCAAGAAATATTTGGCCATTAGAATTCACATCACCCAGTCAGAATTGATATGAGATGGCAGGTAGTGAAGGGGAGGGGAAGCCAAGAACAGCTTAAGGGGCTGGTTAGTATTAACCAACTAAAAGAGATTAGAGTGAAAGAGAAAATATGAATTCTGTTTGTGCTGTGTTGAGTCGACACTCATATGGGATGCTTGTGTGGACATATGATCAGGTATTCATTATCCAAGTCACAATTTCATAGAAGAGATCTGGACTAAAGGTAAAGACTTAGGAGGCATTGACATGTGGATTTTAAAAATGTGTGCAGATGAAGTCACCCAAGCAGAGTTCGTAGAGTCATTACAATCAGAGGAGTCAGGAGGGAGGGTAGTACTCTTAGGAACTCCAGTATTTAAAGGTAAAGAGGCAGATGAGCATTCCAGGAAGAAGCATTAAGCATTGATTAGAAAAGTTCAGAAGACCAGGAGAGTGGGCACTCACAGGAGCTAAAGGAGAAGTAAGTTTCAAGAAACAGGCATCATCTCCAGGGTCAAAACAAGCAGATAGGCACTGTGAGTTAGAGGAATTAATCCATGCTCATTAGATGTGACAAGCTGACGGTCATTTGTTTGCCAGAGTAAGAGCAGTTTCAGTGTAGAACAGGTTTGGGACACTGAATCATGGGTCAGAATCTGATAACAATGGATTGGTGGTGAATTATAGATGAAGACGTGGACAGTGTTAGTTCAATCTATTATTTTAAGAAGTTCACTTGAGAAGCAAATGAGAGTGTACCAAGGAAGTCCAGTGAGGGATTTCTAGGATAGGAGAAGCTTGAATATATTCATAAACTAAGAAATGTCAAAATGGGGAAAGATTCAGAATATAGTAGTGAGAGGATAGAGGACACAAAAGCCAAAAGGGATGAAGTTAAGCATAGAAATTAAGAGGATGAACTTCAAAGTAGAAGGCATTGCGATGAGAGGAAAGGAGGCAGGAATGGGTATGCAGGAGATAAAGTTTGTGGCCAAAGAATGAGCAGCTAAGAGATAATGGGGGACGTTTATCATGTTTGTAGCTCTGAAACATCTCTTGAACACTCCTCCTATATTTGAAGAGTTTTCCACACTATGAATCCTGATTCCCCAAGGTAGAAACCAGAACTCATTCTCCTGGCATCATTTGCCACTAAAGTGCAGGCATGTGAGCTCACTTCCATCAGTCAGATGCTTCTGCATGAGATGCTGACTTGGAAGGGAGCAATGTGAGGAGGTAGGTGCATGGAAACTCCATATTCTGTTCAGACACAATAGGGACAGAACTTCTGGTTTCCAGTTCTAAGCATCAGCAATGCATGGTTCTAGCGAATATTTGGATTCTGGCAGTGGTGCTCACTACAACAGCCCTCTTGGCATGGTTGGGGCTGGGTAGCTCCCAAGCTGGTTTTCTGGCTTTCCTGGAGATTCCTTTAACAACTGTGGCATTCGGCCAGCAGACTGGGTTCTGTTGTTCATTATGAAGAATGCTGACTGATACAGCAACCATGTGTAAAGGCATCAATTTTCTCAAGAAGGGAGGCAAGGTCATCTGCTGAAATTGAGAGGGAAAGGGCATAAAGAGAATGATAATGGGTTGGAGTCACTGATGAAATCACTGGGAGAGGAATCTGACCCAGAGATAACTGAAGAATTAATGGGAAACCCAAGGGTCTGGTACTGAAGGTCAAGTTGAAGTTAGACCCATGAATCTGCAGTAGACTTTATCTTCATGGATTGCTTGATTTTCTTTTCCTAGAATAATTAGGTAGGGGAGGAAGGGAAGTGAAAATGACAGTAAGAAATCAACCAGGGAGGTCTATTCTGGGGAGAAAAGAAGGAAAGGCCAGAAGTGAGCTGATAAGCCAATAAAATGGGAAGAATCAAGGGATTAAAAATACATTTGCATTAAAAGAGCAAGTGTAGTATGAGTGAGTTCATGAGAAAGCTGAGAGCATAAGAGACTGTCTTCAGAAGTTGTAATCTTCAAATATTATATTTTAGAGGTAGAGAAGATCCTGGTCTTGAAGAGATTCAAGGGGGTAAAGAATGTCTCTGGCATTAAATAAACTCAGGAACCTCTAAGCTAAGATGTAGGATTAGTTGTTCATCAACATGGATGGTGAAATTTCTTAGGATGATGGTAGGAGTTGGAGAGAAGAAGATTTAGTATCAGATGGCAAAGTTTTTGAGTGAGGGACAGTGCTTGGGAGCCAGGCAGGTGGCAGTGGGTGAAGGAAATGAATGACAAAGCCTGCTGGTCTCAAATGCATCACAGAATGAGCTTTAGTACAATAGTTCAATAGTGATAGACTAGAAGCAGCAGTGGTTCATAGAGGGTGAAAAGATCTAGAAAGAAGGCACACTAATAGCTAAGGATGGTAAAACTCAGTGCAGGGCCAGGAGAGGGTGAAGATGGCAGTGTGGTCCTCATTTGTCCTTCATTTGCTAGGTAATGACCGCCTCAAAGTGAGAAGACAGGCTTGGTGAGCAATAACTGGTCTCAAATCTCCAATGTCCTAACTTTGTCCAAGGAATTTGTAGAGCAAAAATGAACTAAGTCACATCCACATGAGACTCCTTAAGATACTTGGAGATGTCCCCACATACCCACAAGACTTATTTCGTCCATGCTAGACACCCTTAGTTCCTTTAACTATCCCCCACTTCACTCATTCATTCTTCTCTGGAAAAAAAAAAAATTGCCACTTGATTGTTTTTTCTTGAGCTTTTACTCATGGCAGAAGGCGAAGCAGAAGCTTGCACGTCACATGGTGGGAGCAGTAGCAAGAGAGAGGTGTTGGCAGAGGGAGCTGCCACACACTTTCAACCAACCAGGTCTCATAAGAAGTCACTATGATCAATGTCATCTTAAAATGTGGCACTCAAAATGAAGCACAATTTTCCAAAGATAATCAGATGTAAGGAGAACATGGTAAAATAGCCAACCTTTATTTCTTATGAGTTGAAATTGACTCAGGCGAGCCAAGGAAACACCCTGACATCACTCTGAGTGTAGCCCCCTTTCTTCTCTTCATTCCCTTCAAATGTACTTGTGCCTGAACAAAAATGTTGTTATTGATGACAAGGAGAATTCTGTGGCTAATAATGAGTATGATGATTGCCCTAGGCTATTCTTGCATTGCTACAAAGAAATACCTGAGACTGGGCAATTTATAAAGAAAAGAGATTTAATTGGCTCACAGTTCTGTCTGCAGGCCAGACAGGAAGCATGGCAAAAGCTTCTTCTGCTTGGCTTCTGGGGAGGCCTAAGGGAGCTTTTACACGAGGCGGAAAGTGAAACAGAAATTTGCATGTCACATGATGAGATCAGTAGGAAGAGAGAGATGTTGGCGGTGGGAGGTACCACACATTTTCAAACAACCAGATCTCTTTAGAACCCAGGATTGTGAAGACAGCACCAAGCCATGTGGGATCACCTCCATGACCCAAACACCTGCCACCAGGCCCCACCTCCGACACTGGGTAAATTTCAGCGTGAGATTGGAGGGGACAAATATTCAAACAATATCAATGATGATGTTGATCATGATGAAACTCAAAGCAAACTGTGGGTGACAGGCTCCTCATGGAACTAGCATTAGCACTCAGGAGGTAGGTAATAAGTAGGGTGTTTTGTTTTGTTTTCAACCTGAACCATATGTATATGTACATATATGTATATAAATATATGACTTATTCGGAGACCTGCTGTTCTAATGCCCAGGTTACTTCCTGCTTTAAATTTGGTAGCACAAGCTAAGGGTGTTGATGTGGTTACCAAAGATGGCTAACCTATTCCCACATAATGTCTTATGTACTGGGAAATTCTGACTCATACAAAAGACACAGCAGAAAGAAGAACTTAAAAGTCTAGCTCCTATATGGCATTCCATTGTTGGTTGAATTATACCTTTAGGCTTGATGAAAAATAAAATCAATAAAAAATGCTACTTTGAATTTACTTACAGTTACAAGTTGAGGTTTGGTTGATGCAAACTGATAACTTTTTTCCTGGAAAAAAAAAATCCTAAATTATCAAGTATTAGACCACAGTCTTGCAGTCAGAATAGCAGTTAAAACAAGGTAAATAAAAGTTAATAATAAACAGGAAGGTACATAGTTTTCGGAACACAGCTGGTTCAGTGCTACAAAATCAGGTTTGGGGCCATTTCCCTTTAGTGTCTCCACTAGTTAATTTAATGTTAGAAGTGATAAAAATGAAATTATTTCAAAATTATGAACTAACAAAGGATCATTCTCAGTATTGAGAAGTAGAGGAAATGCCAAATAAAATAATTAGAAACATGGAAAACTAATTAGAAACATTAGATAAGAAGTCCTCAGATGTATAATTTAACATAAACAAAGATAACTGGAGATCAGGTATGCACAGGATGTAAAGAGGGAGGTAATTTACTTGTGCAAAGTTCACTAGAGTGATGCTTGAAAGACCTGAATTCTAGTCACTAATGTCCCCTAAATTAGCCCGGCAAGTCATGGCTTTCTTGGTCCTCATTTTGTATATTTGTCAAATAAAGCATTTGAGGGATTAAACCTAATAACTTGGCTCAAATATTCAAATGATTCCATAAAAAAAACCAACAGGAAGAAAAGAAGGAAGGAAGGAAGGAAGGAAGGAAGGAAGGAAGGAAGGAAGGAAGGAAGGAAGGGTGGAGGGGGGAGAAAGGAAGAGAGGAAGAAAGGGAGTAAGGAAAAAAGGAAAGAAAAAAGGAAGAAGGGAAGGAAGTGAGGGAGGAAGGAAGAGAGGAAGGGAATGATGAAGGAAGGAAGGAAGGGTGGGAGGGAGAAAGAAAGAGGAAAGGAGGGAGTAAGGAAAGAAGGAAGGAAAAAACAAAGGAAGGAAGGAAGAGAGGAAGGGAATGAGGAAGGAAAGAAGGAAGGAAGGGAGAGAGGGTAGGAGGTAGAAAGGAAGAGAGGAAGGAAGGGAGGAAGGAAAGAAGGAAGGAAGAGAGGAAGGAAAGGAAGGAAAGGAGGAATAAAAGGAAGGAAAGGAGGAAGGAAAGGGAAGAGAGAGGGAGGGAGGGAGGGAGGGAGGGAAGGGAGGAGAAGAATAGGCAGATCCCTGCAGAAAGCCCCACAATAGTTTGTCTAATTTATGAGTTGTCTAGACACTCCACATCTGCAGAAAAAAATCATCCCAGGACACAGGAGAATAAATTCTTATAAAAATTGAGCATCCCAGGGCATGTTGTTCAAATGCTGGGGAGTTCTATATTAGACTGTGTGGCAGACTGTTGCACCAACAGGCCTCAATAAATCACACCTTTCAGCATCTATGTCATTATATGGTCCTCTCCTAACTGACTCTAGACTTGGCCACATGGCTTGCCTCAGTCAAGAGGACGTTGGTACATGTGTTGCTTTGGGGCTTGTCCTCTTGAAATGCTGCCACTACAATGTGAAAATATGAAGAAGCCAGTCTGGACTCTTTGAGAATGAAAGACCACTTGCAGGGAATGGCCCAATAATTCCAGCCTGTCCCAGCTTCTAGCGGAGCTACGGAACTGAGCCCAGGCAAGACCAGCAGAATAACCACTCAGATGACCCATAGACTCATGAGAAACAGTGCAGTGTTACCATTTAAAGCCACTATGTTTTGAGTGTTTGTAATGCAGCAAACGATGACTTGTCCAAGTTGGAAAGATCAGGCAGACTACTAAAAAGTTCTAATTAAAAGTTCCCCAGATCCTAGAGCCTTAAAATTGTATGTGTTCAGCCTCATGCACAACCCCAACTGTCTCTGTGACTCTGTGACTCTGCCCCATGAATTTCTCCCATTCCCATAAGAAGGTATGTGAAGAAGGGGAATTTAAAATAAATTTTATGATAACCATTTAAGTTTACCATTTATAAGACGAAGAGGCCATAAAATATAATGTCAGGACAACTTTTGGTGCACAGATTAGATTTCCTTCCAGAACATTGTGTATTTGGAGAGTTGAAGTGGAGGTTTCAGTCATAGACTCAAAGAAGGCGAGCACAAGCAGATACATAAAATGACCTTCTAATTGAGGCTCCATTTTCCTCCACTGGTCTCTCCCCATGCCAGCCTCTGTGATGTTTGACTCAATTGACCTTGGGATTTTCTAGGACCCCTGAGACTATTCTGCGTTTGCATAAGTGAGATGGCTGAGTTGGAAAACAGCGGTCATAGGATTACATAAAAAATTTAGCAATAGCGTTGATACAGGATCGAGTAGCTTTGTAAGAGGCCCCTAATGTTCTGGAGGGAGATGGTTTCACCAGCCAACAAAGAAATTAGAAATTCAGGCAAAAGAAGGAGACATAATTGCAGCTGGTCACAGGCCAGCTCACTTGTGTTTTGCCTTCAATGATTCCCATAAGCCCAAATGACAAGATAATGCAGCGGCTCTTTGGTATTGTAGTAGAGTTCTCCACCATATTAACTTAAAGTATGGGAGCTGAAACTGGTTCTGTGGTCTTCCTAGCACTGGCCCTCGCTCACCATTCCTCACTAGTATGGAAGCACTGCAGTTCTATTTATCGATCTATTTTGTATCCTTGTATTAGACCGCTCTTGCAAAGAAATACCTGAGACTGGGCAATTTTTAACAAAAAGAAGTTTAATTGACTCAGCGTTCTGCAGGCGTTGCAGGAAGCATGGTGCCAACATCGCTTGGCTTCTGGGAAGGCCTCAGGGAGCCTTTTACTCATGGTGGAGGTGAAGTAGGACCACAGGCACATCACATGGCAGTGAAAGCAGGAGGAAGAGAGTGGGGTGATGCGGGAGGTGCCACGCACTTTTAAATGACCAGATCATGCAAGAATTCACTCACTATCATGAAGATAGCACGAAGTCATGAGGGATCCACTCCCATGATCCAAACCAGCCCCCACCTCCAGTATTGGGAATTACAATTCAACGTAAAATTTGGGTGGGGACAAATACCTAAATTAATCAATTTTCTTCCTCCTTTTTATTATGGTCACTGGAATTTAAGTCCTTGTTTTGAACTTGTTCACCTTGCCTTCAATCTCTCCTTGTTCAGATACTGCCAGATTAATCTTCCTAAGATACAGTACTCCTCTCTAAAAGCTCACCGACAGTCAATGAGAAAAGTGTGTAATTTTGGTCCTGCATTCCTGGCTCCCTTCAGTCTAATCTCAAAGAATTCCACTGGTCCTATCATTCCTAACTCCTCTTTATCACCCTAGAATCACAGTTCTCCATATAAGGCCGCCTTTCTTACCTCCAAGACTTTGCTCTTAGAATATCTCTGCCTGGAATGCCTTTTTGTCTCATTTCTGCTTGTCTCTGTCAGATTCCTCCTTGAAGACCCATCTGAAATACCACATCCTCCATGAAAACACTACCGATCCCTCCATGTTGATGTAATCTCCGTTCTTCTGAATGCCCACAACTTTGTCTCTGTGGCCTTTGTGGCACTTATACTTTCTACTCCTTTGTTTAAAGCATTATAATTATTTTCATTCATGACATTTTACCTTTTTAGATATTATGCTCGCTGCCATCAGGGACTATTTCCTTTCTTTTTCCCCCCAGCACTGACAGAGGCTTACCTCATGTTTGATAAACAAGTAGAAGCACTCATTCATTTTCCTTTCACGTTATCCATGGAAACTACACCCCTGTGTCTTCCAAGCATATCATGTGAGTAGGAAGATATGAAAAGCTAGAAGAGAAGAAATGCAGGAAGGGAAGGAAAAGGAGAGCCACGTGTGACTTTTTAACTCAAACATCCTAGAAGTAGCACCCTCAATTCTGCCAATATTGTTTGCCCTAGGAAAAAAAAAAAGTGTTATTATAAAAATATGTAACTATTGGCCGGGCACGGTGGCTCATGCCTGTAATCTCAGCACTTTGGGAGGCTAAAGCAGGCAGATCCATTGAGCCTCAAGAGTTCCAGAGCAGCTTGGGCAACACGGTGAAACCCCGTCTCTACAAAAAGTACAAAAATTAGCTGGGCCTATTGGTACATGCCTGTGGTCCCAGCTACTTGGGAGGCTGAGGTGGGAGGATCACCTGAGCTTGGGAAGTTGAGACTGCAGTGAGCCCAGGTTGTGCCACTGCACTCCAGCGGGGAAACAGGAGTGAGACTCTGTCTCAAACAAAGCAAAAAAACCAAAACTCTCTCTCTATATATATATACACACACACACACACATATACATATATATGTGTATGTATATATATTACTCTTATGAAAGACTATGAAGAATTTAATAAAACATTTCATTCTAACTATAGTATTTGCTAAGTTGGATCAATATAAACTGAAAAGAAAATTCTTACAAACATTTTCAAACTACTCTAAAGCGTCAAGAGAATTCTACATTCTTTGATTTAGACACTCAGAAATTCATCTTTGTGCAGTCAGTCCTTCATTAGGCATGAGGGGAATATACAATAAATAAAATAAATACACCAGTCTTGGTCTAAAATAACTTACAATCTAGTTGGGGAATCAAGAATAATGAAACGACCAAATAATAATTCAAGATGGTATATTACTAAAATTGTAAGATGAATCATGTAAACACTAATCACTGCGTCAGAGTTCTAGAAATGCTATATTTCAACACAATGGTTACTCAAATCAGTATCACTCACATTTTAGGTATAAAAGATATATATATCACTGTATGTAATGAATGATAACTTGAAAAATAATGAAACTTCAAGACAAATTAAAAATAGGTAGGACATAGTGGCTCAGGCTGGCCACGGTGGCTCACGTGTGTAATCCCAGCACTTTGGGAGGCCAAGGCAGGCGGATCACCTGGGGTCAGGAGTTTGAGACCAGCTTGGCCAATATAGTGAAACCCTGTCTCTACCAAAAATACAAAAAGTAGCTGGGTATGGTGGCACACACCTGTAGTCCCAGCTACTTGGGAGGCTGAGGCATTAGAATTGTTTGAACCCAGGAGGCAAAAGTTGCAGTGAGCCAAGATTGTGCCACTGCACATCAGCCTGGGCAACAGAGTGAGACTCAGTCTCAAAAAAAATAAAAATAAAAATAAAATAAAAGCATATGATTCTGTGACAGGATAATAACCTGATCTCCATGAAATCACCTCCTCCTTTCATACAGAATAGCATCTCATCTCAGAACACTTAAGCTACAGGAACCATGCCTGAAGTTAAGGTATTCTATAGAACATATTGATAGCTATTAAGTTACAAAGCCACTTAGGCTTAATTTCCAAAAATGAGCTTACTCAAGTTAATCAGGAAGGCTCTGGCTCTCTCTGGGCTAACCCAAATTTAGATGCATTAATTTGTTCAACAAACATATATTAAGTACTTACTGTATACCAAGCACCGAGCTAGGCTCTGGGAACAGAAAGATAATGAGGTTAAGTTCCAGCCTTCCTGATACACGCAGTGTAACTGGGGAAATGAGGGTGTGCTGGGGACAGCATGGTGTAGCAGAAAGAGCCTTGGACTGCACGTCAGAGGTCGTGAGTCCCAACCTTGGTTCCCTCGCTGCCCAAGTTACTATGTAAACCTAGGCAAGTCACTGATATTCCCTGTACCCAAGTGTCCTTGTGTGTCAATTGACGATCACAAGGGCCCACCTCACCAAACGTATTATGAGGACAGAAGGAAGTAATAGCCTGAAAGTTCTTTGCAAAGTTAATCTGCACAGATTTATGGTGTCATTATCATTTATAGCTCACTCAGAGGACCAGAAACAGTATCGGAGCATTAAGTGTCATCTAAATCTTTAGTGACATGTTTCTTCCTTGGAATCTAACTAGGAAATATTGACTTAAAAAAAAAAAAAAGTAAGATTGGAGTCTTTTGTTCCTGGGCATTTAATGAGACTGTTTATTCCAACAATTTGAAAACGCTGCTTGCTACATAGCAAAACTAACAATAAAATTCATGCTTTTAAGTTCAGTATTGGGCAGGAATTCTTTCACTGAAGATTCTCAAGATAATTTCTGAAGCCCAGAGGCATTCTTCCTTTCTCTCTTGTGTGAACCATTTCTCCATTAAAAAGAAGTGTGGATTTGAGACTCCACAGGAACGTACCAAAGTGAAGCTCACTTATAAAATCAACTATTTTACACATTTCTTTTTTAATATGTCCTCTATTCTTTTTTATCCTACTGGTATTGATTCCTCTGTCTCTTCTCATTTTCTTATTCCTTTTTTCTTTATGTTTCCTCTCTGGGTCAGAATTTGATCTAAAAAAAACCACTTGGAATTTGTTTGATTGTTCCATCAATACCTTCTTATTGTACTTAAGATGAGTCACACAGTGGGCGTGGTGGCTCACACCAGTAATCCAGTGCTCTGGGAGGCTGAGGTGGGAGGATCACTTGAGGCCAGGAGTTCAAGACTAGGCTGGCCAACATGGCAAAACCCCATCTGTACAAAAAATAAAAGATTAGCCAGGCCTGGTGGCACATGCCTGTGGTCCTAGCTACTTGGGAGGAACCCTTGAGCCTGGGAGGTTGAGGCTACAGTGAGCAGTAATCAAGCCACTGAACTCCAGCCTGGGCTATATAGTAAAACCCTGTCTTAAAAATAAAAAAAAAATAAAAATAATTTAAAAAAAAAAAGAAGAGGAGTTGCTTTGTTTAGGCTCAAAAGCTTGTGTGTGACTTGCAGGTCTTCAACTCTGAGCCCAGGACTGAGAGTAGAAACTAGAGCTGAGTCCTGTACACCAGCCAGCCACGAACCAGTGCAGCCTTGGAGGTAGCTCCCATCTGCTCTCCATCAGGAGACATAGGTGCTGTCTGTTAGGGGAGAGATCTGTTGGTGGCTTGCTTCACTTTCATTCCCGAATTCAGTAAGGTAAATGAACTAGTTAACTGAATGTAGTGTAGTAACTATGTAAAGATTATGCATCAGAAAGTATTTATTTTGATTCTGTATGCCACTGACTAGTTCTGTGATGTTTAAATTGGTGAATGTGGCTATATAATTTCTATGAATCTAGAACCCTCTCTCCAAAGGGTTCAGGGAGCTACTCTCTTTCATATTTCTCTATTTGTATAGAATGATCAGTCACCTATGGGCCATGCCCTTCCACTAGAAACTATACTGGGGGTTGTACACATTTAATTATCCTTAAAATATCAACACACCAGTCAAAACCAACTCTTTCAAACTTAAACAATGGCACTTATCAAAGAGGCCATAAGCTGGCTCTTATTCAAACATACAATTAGGGGAAGAGACAAAGTGTCTTACTTTACCCAAGGGCAGAATGAACTTCAACTTTCAGTTAGAGAAATCTGGAGGACACTTGGAGCCATGCATGGGGTATATGTGGGAGTGGGCGAGACTTTGGTACCAAAGAAGGAAATGCCTTCCTCAACTAAAGGGCCAGAGGGAATGCTGGGGGTTTCAAAACCAGGAAGAAGTGAAAGGAAGGAAAGAAGCAAAACTTACATATGTTGGGCCTCCAATAATAAGCCAGACACTGTCATCTTATGCATCTCACTTCATTCCAATCCTATTAAATGACAGGCTGGGTTTGGTGGAAAGTCCATCTCAGACTAACTTCAGGAACTCACTCAAAGACCAGAACCAAGAAGATGACTATCTAGCCTTATGTATGTTTCAGTCAAGTCCAGGAAGTGCTATTACTACTTTTTCAACATTTCTCATAGCCAAATAACTTTATTTCCATATATTTTAGTGGCTCTCAACCTTGGCCACACATTAGTATCCCCTTGGATGCTTTGAAAAATGCTGATATCTGCGCTCCATCCCATCCCAATCAAATAACTCCTTGGAGGAGCAGACAAAGAGGCAAATGTTACAAAGAAAATCTCCCTGGATTATTTTAATATGTACTTGAGAATTGCTGTACTCATTTGCGGAAAATTCCTTATAAAACTAAATGGGATTTGTGCACTTTTTGCAAAGATTTCATATAAGAGAGAAGCTAGGAAATGGAAACCCATTTCTGAATCTGGTCCAAGAAAGAGATGAAATTTGATTTTATGAGTCTAGTAGACCTTTTCAAAACTGCCTGGGAAGATCCGAGGAACACCAGAATATTAGAAAAAGTTTGCTTCTGCTCCTTTCTCGGAGCTTTGACCCGTCAAAAAGCACTGGTTACCATAGGCCACTGCAGATGTCCCATATCATTTGGATAGTGACTGTCCAATTTCACCTGTAAGTTTTAAGTCAGCAGTTCTCTGAGCCACAGGCTGCTTGTCACTGTATTACAGAAATGTAAGAAACTGCTGGGCATGGTGACTCACACCTGTAATCCCAGCACTTCGGGAGGCTGAGGTGGGCGGATCACGAGGTCAGGAGATCAAGACCAGCCTGAACAACATGGAGAAACCCCGTCTCTACTAAAAATACAAAAATATTAGCCAGGTGTGGTGGCACGCACCTGTAGTTCCAGCTACTCGAGAGACTGAGGCAGGAGAATTACTCAAATCCGGTAGGCGGAGGTTGCAGTGAGCCGAGATCGTGCCACCGCATTCCAACCTGGTGACAGAGTGAGACTCCGTCTAAAATAAATAAATATATATATATATATATATATATATATATATATATATATGAAACCAGAAATGTCTAATTAGCAACTCAGAGTGTGGATTTTAAAGAAAGAACTCCATAAAGGTAACTCTTAGAAAAACATTAAAAATTACAGTAATGTAATTGATTCAAAGATGAATGTAAAGACCAATAATTTATTTTGGTGTTTATGAAGATGAAGAAATAAAGGCCCATACAGAACCATACACAAATGAAAATAGTTCAAAATCAAATCTAACTGCTCACAGAGAGCTGAAAACATAGCAGACCCTCAATATATTTTTAATGATTGATGAACTGATTGAGATTTATTTTGAGATTGGATCAGTTTTTAGTAGAGTTTAAATGTTTTTGTATTTTTCTTTCATATGTACATTACATTCATTGTGGAACAAGTAAATAACTGCTTTAACAGTTAAAAAGTGGTTGAGGTTTCTGATGCTGATCATAAAATATGACAGGAAAAATATTCTATTTTATAAAGAAAACATATGAAGGTAATTTTCATTGTCTGTAGAACTTAAAGATTAATCTTTAACTTAGAAAAAGTGTAAAGTGGATTATCTTGTCTTTCTGGCAACAATAGGGCTGGCAGTGCTACACAACTCCAGGGGGCACCTTACACATAGTGATATCCCGCTTGTCCTCTGCCCACCCATAGTTGTACAAGTGCCATGCTATGCCATTTTCCTTGACAGTCCTGGGCAGCAGGGCTCCTAAGCAACATTCTAAAACGAAGGCCAAGGAACACATCCATTAAAATGTAGGCTATTTGTTTCATGGTATTCATTACTACGAGTAAATGACAAATTAAAAATATTAGTAACTGATAAATAGATATTTAGCTTTTCTCTTTGAGTTCTGGCAGTGAACGCTGCACCAGGGCATTCCTAAACACATGTGTTAGTGCCACCACGTTCCATGTCTGTGAGTAGTGAGTAGTCAGCCCCTGTCAGTAGTCCTCCTCACATTCCTCCCTATGACACATCCTACATCATGGAGGGGGGAAATGTTTTCTTCTGAGCGTACTGGCCCAAAGCGGGGGAAAAAGTAACTGAGGGTCCCACAAGTAATAGGCCACCCGATTCTTTTTAGAGGATTATAAAACATTCTTGGCCGGGCGCAGTGGCTCATGCATGTAACCCAGCATTTTTGCAGGGGCCAAGGTTGGTAGATCACTTGAGGTAAGGAGTTCGAGATGAGCCTGGCCAACATGGTGAAACCTTGTCTCTACTGAAAAAAAAAAAAAAAAAAAAAAAAAAGCCAGGAGTGGTGGCAGGCACCTATAATCCTAGCTACTCAGGAGGCTGAGGCAGGAGAATCACTTGAACCCAGGAGGCGGAGGTTGCAGTGAGCCAAGATCACACCACTGCACTCCAAGCCTGGGCAAAAAGAGTGAAACTCCATCACACACACACACACACACACACACACACACACACACACACACACAAATTCTTATTGTCTACTTTTGAAATTAAGGGAAAAACATCGAGCTTTTCTCTTCCAGACCATGCCAATTAAAAGGAAATTCCAGGAGTCAGGAGAAAGGGAACAAAAAGAGAATGTGGTAGAGGCGAGGGTAGACCAAGTAAAGATGATGGAGAAGAAACTATAGAAATAAGAGAAGAAGAGATCATGCCAAATACAGGAAAGAGGCATGAGACAAGAAGGATGGAAAGGGGCAGAGAGAAAAGGGAAGAGTCTGGGTTCTGAGCTGATTGTGCTATTTGTGTACAGTGTGTGTTCCTTTGGGCTGTTAACATTCTTTCAAGATAGAAGCTCCAAGATGTTTCCTTACCTAATCTCCTAAGTGGCATGCCATCATCACTTCTGCCGGGTTCTATTGGTCAAGCAAACCAACCTTTACAAAGTGGCGGGGAGCTATGCAAGGGTGTGAATAACAGGAAGACGGGATCCCTGGGAATGACTTGGAATGTAAGTGGCATGGTGGGCAGAACCCATAGCCTAGGGTGAGATAGCAGGAACCTGGAATTATAGTACCTTAATGTGATATGAACTGATCTGAGCAAATGTGTTTGAACACTCACCACATGCCAAGAGCTGTTCTAATCCCTTTGCATGCGGTATCTCATTTAACCCTCTTAACAACTTACGGAGGCAGACTCTCTATCCAGAGAAGAAACTGAGGTACAGAGGTTAGTAGCACAGTGACAGAGCTATTATAAGGAAGGACTTGTCAGGACCTGGAGAGAGACTGGGTATGAGAAAGGTAAGTGGCTGTCACAGTGTCCTGTGGGATTTTTCCAGATAAACCACCCTGTATAGTTAACCGATCCATCCATGCAGGGCTAGGATTCATTTCGACCTCGCCATAGTAGCTTTCCAGGGGCCAATCCCACTCCAGCCTAAAGCACCCCATAGGCTATCATTTAAACTGCAGTAGGAACTAAGCCTTAGACCAGAAATTCCTCCCTGAAGGGATCCCTGGAATGGTTCCTAAATAGCTGGGTCTTGTTTCCTGACAATGCCGCCTGCCCCGAGGCTTGATGTGACTGCATAGCTTCTGCCGTTTGTAAAGGCGGGGAATGACGTTTTATGTTTGAACCCAGCAGGTCAGGCTCCTGAAGAGGTCAGGTAGTCTGTGGAGAGGACTACTGGTGTTTGCTGTTTATTACATCTCTCCCAACACATAAAATCTGGGGTTCACCAAAGCAGGCGGTTTTCTTCCACATACTCCTCTAGGATGGAAAATGCCCTCCAGTGGAAATGCCTTTCCACTCTGCTTCTGCTGAATTTTCCTCCAAGATTTCCTCTAACTGTGGACTGCCAGCTCCTCCCTGATGTCTTCAGGCCCCAACCCAACCTGTTCTTGTTGCAATCCACAAGACTCCTTTCAGCATCTTAACTTTTTCCCCAGTTTTCTTTCATTTTCTCCTGGTCTGTGTTGACTGCGGTCTCCTTCTCAGCCTTTTCCGTCCTTCATCTTGTCCTACAAAGCCACACCTGTACCGACAAGTGCCAAAGAGTTTGATCATTTACTTAATGTCAACAAAAGAAAGAAAAAAAAAGCTCTAGAGTCGCCTTGGCCTGCGGCACCCAAGCCGAGTGAACAAGTGGGGCCCGCGCACCCTCCCACCCTCCACCTCGCATGGAACCCCGAACTCTGAAACATGGAAAGGCCCAGACCTGCTGATTTAATCTAAGTCCTGCAGTCCCCAAGAGATCATAGACTGCAGATCCCAGTCCCACGAACTAAGAGAGGAGAGGAGCAAGGCTACCCCGGACTACCGCAGCTCGGGGACAGCGCGCAGACCAGGCGGCCCGAGATGCGCAGGCCACGCAGCCTGGCCGACGACTGTCCCTGGAGAGCCTCCAGGCGCCCGGGTGGGGCCGCGATCGCGCCCCGCCAGTCACCCGGCATGTGGGCGCGGCGGGGCGGCGCGGGCGGGCCGGCTGCAGGAGCTGTTTGGCGTCCCGGTCAGAGTATTTGCTCAGCCCGCCTGCGCCGCTTGGGACGCTTCTGCCTTTCCCTCCCTCCCTTCCCTGACGGCTTCTGGCGGCCAAGTGGATGTGGCGGGTGATCGGGCCACCCTGCCCAGGGGCGCCCAGTACTGGTAGGTGCTGGGGTTGGGGAGAGGCTTTGGCGAGAGTGTGCATGGGGTGGGAGTAGGGGGAAGGGAATTTCCTCGGGGGTTGCAGGGGTGCATGGGAGGCGCAGGGGCCAGAGGGGGCGGGCGGAAGCCTCACCCCCGCCTCCACCCCTTCGCGCCGCCCGGGGCGGGCTCAGGTGCGGGGTTAGGCGGATAGAGCGGCTGCGGCGGGTATCCGGTGTCCGGTGTCCGGTGTCCGGTGACTGGAGCCGCTGGCTAGGTGAGCGGCTGTCCCCGGGGTCTGGGGGCTTGCAAGGGGTGGCGGGGGGAACTTCGAGGGAGAGGGTCTGCCGGAGCTGAGGACTTTCGGGGAAGTTCTGGGATCCGGCGGGGACACGCGGCGCGTGCTTCTACCCGCAGGGAGTGCAGGCCCCGGGAGGGTCCGGGCTGGACTGGAGTTTCTAGACTCCTAGCAGGAGCACGTCCTGGACCTGCGCCTGGAGATCTTCCAAGAGGGAAGTCCCGGGAAACAGTGGCAGCCGGCGCAGCACCCCGGCAGCGCGTTCCCCGCGCGCCGGCACCCAGGGGCGCCCCCAAGTGGGGTCAGGGCGCGCGCGGAGGCCCGTGCAGCGCCGCCTCCCAGGGGCTGCTGCGGCGGGGCTGGCCCAGACTCAGACCGGGTGCCCACTGGGCTCAACCAAGCGGCGCCCCTGCCCGCTCCTGGACTCGGGGGTTACGCGGGCACCGGAAGGAGCTACAGTTTGTAGGTTTTCTGAGTTGTCTTTCCCTTCCCAGGGAGCTTAGAGAAACAGCAAGCGTGGCACCTCCCCCTTCCAAACAGATGCTCCTCATCGCCCAAAAGGCTTTTATTTGATTGCTGGTTTAATGGAAACAACGACTTGGGTACCATTATTTTAAAATAGTGAATAAATAAGTGGAAAGCATACAGGGGCATAGATTTGGCATAGGAGTGGAATTTTCTATGTATACTAAATCTGTGTGTACAGTAACTTCAAATTTCTGAAGAATAGTATATATTTACAAAACTTGCCAAATTGCTGTCATCTCTGGTAATTTGTTTCATCCTCAAAAACAGCTCTTTTGCTGGTAGATGAATAAGATAAAGTTTGAATAAGAAAACAAAGCTCGACCACAGAGCTGGCTGTTTTAAAAGAATTAGAATTCAAGCTGTATTGTTAATGTTATAGTTACACTGTCCATACCACAATACTTTTATTTATTTTTTATTTTATTGGGTAAGTGCAAAAGTAGTTGTGGTTTTTATGGCAAAAACCACATTTATTTATTTATTTAGGCCATAAAAAAACACAATAACTTTTGCACCGACCTAATGTTTTTCATTTTTGAGGCAGGGTCTCCTTCTATCACCCAGGCTGTAGTGCAGTGGTGCGATCTTGGCCCACTGCAGCCTCAAACTCTCCAGCTCAAGTGATCCTCCCACCTCAGCCTCCCAGGTAGGTCGGACTCTAGGTGTGGGCCACCACACCTGGCTAATTTTTATATTTGTGTAGAGATGGAGTTTTGGCATGTTACCCAAGCTGGTCTCGAACTCCTGAGCTCAAGCAATCCACCCACATTCACCTCCCAAAGTGTTGGGATTACATTTTGAACCACTGTGCCTGGCCTACTATTTTTATGATTTAGGCTGTATCTTAGGCCTTTAAAATTTTTTATTTTGTTTAGGTATCAGAGTTATCCAAAAGACAGTTGTATGGTAGAACAGTGTGAAGGTGTGAGAATCAGGTCAAATCTATGGTATCATGGAAAACAACAGATTCTCTGATCCTTTAGCAATTGCTGTTCAGAATAAATCGCAGGTGTGGGCTTGCTTCTTATCATTTCTCTCTTTTAAGAAAGGTGTTGTGTTAGCTGAGCTATTCCTTTGTTGGATCTTGAATAACTGGAGGTTTGCTGCCCTTGATATAGTATGGGAAAGTCCTCAGCATTTGAATCCGTATCAGCAATGATTATTTGTTCTCGTCAGGGAATGAAAGTGGGAAAACCCTGGTTAGTTAATTTCCTCATTTCTATTTCTTCTACCGTGGCTCCACCAGTCTCCTTCACTTCACAGTAGATTATGTCACATACCGACGCATTAGGAGTCACAGACTGAACCAGCCCTCATTTCACAGATGAGGAAACTGAGTCCCGAGAAGGCGAGGTGATAGCCACACTGCTCATTAGAGGCGGAGCTAGGAGTTGAGGCTGGAGTGCCTCTGGGTGTCTCGGGTGCACTATGCTGAGCTTGAGTTGGAGTCTGAGAAAGCCTTGGGGTGGGGGTTAGGGGATGGGAGTTGGGGGTGAGGGGACAGGTGATTTACACCAGTACCATTCAGCAGCCGCAGAATGGTCACATCTTCAACGACCTGACCACAGATAGTTGTTGGCTGGGCCTCCCAAGTATTCTGGGAGGCACAAGGAAGCCAGCCAGTGTCTTTCCTTCAAGATGAACTAGTTAATTTTAATGTTAGAAATCCACGTTTGCTATAAAAAGCAAAACAAAACAACATAAAAGTGGAAACAATATGAGCATTTCATCACAGAGGTGCCGTGAACCTCCTTGCACATGTGAGAGGCTGTGCTGTTTGCACTGTTCTTAGTATTTGTTTGGAAGGGGAAATTGTGGAGACGAAGTGGATGACTAAGTGCAAGGGGAAATGGAGGGGACTAGGTGTCTGGTGAATACGTGGGTAAACAATGTCCACACCTGGGCCAGTGTGGCAGTCGGTTCTTTTCTGGCCTTCCTGGCTGGGCTGTGTTCACCTGGCGTCCCCTAAGCTTAGCTACAGCGGACCAGGAGGAGGCTTCTGCCCTGTGTCAAGCACCATCAGTTCAGCATTTCTGTTCCTGCAGGAATTTGCTGGCTTCCATTCTGAAATTTCATACATGGCGCCACATCCTGCTGTTCTGATTCTGGGCACACAAATAAACTCACAAAAAGGCCTCTGTGCTGTGGATTACAGTGAAGCTGACTTAGAGCTGGACTGCCCGGCTCTGCCGCTTACCAGCTGCTGACCTGTGCTCTGTCTTCCTAATCTGTGAAATGAGCACAGTGATGGGCTGGACTCGAAGGGTTATTATGAAGATTAAGCGAGTTAACACAGGTAAAGTGCTTAATTAAGATGGTGCCTGGTACGAGAAGTGTTAGCTGTGTTATCAGGAATATGCAGGGTGGGGAAGACAGTAGGAATGTGACTTTGGCGCTTTAAGGGTTTTAGATTTTAGGCTCTACCCACGCCTTGAATAGGACTCACCACATTGAAAATGGGGAACAGAGCGGAAGTCTCAACCCTAACTGAACTGTTCATTTTCTGCCATGTGTGATTTCTGCGAAAGCCAACCACAGAACATAAAGACATTTACTGGAATGTCAAGGAGTCATTCCGTGTCGTTTCTTACCACTTTATCTTGGAGCTTGTGGATTTCATTGGCTCCACCCCTTCAGAAGCTGCTAGAAACAGTCAAGAAATCATTACAAGACATCCATTTTTTTGACTGTTCAAGCCTTTAAGGGTATCTCCATGCAAAATACAAAGTTAGCAAGGGGACCTGGCAGGGGGCGTGACATTACTTTTAGTACTTTAAAAGTTTTCTCTTAATATTTGGTTCCATTTGAATTCCGGTGGTTGAATGCTGCTGAGATGATAGGTTGCAGTCAGTAGGGATAGGTGTAGTTTCATCAAGGGTCTGGCTTTGCAATGAACAGTCAGCGAATCTGAGTGCTGCGTATGCACACCATTCTGTGGTAGCCTAGCTATTGAGCGTGCTCGTCTCAAAAGACAGATGTACATCAAGGAACAACTTTGCAAGGAAGAGGAGGAAGACACGAAGCTGAAGGAGGCCCCCAGGTGGTGAGAGAAGCATTACAAATCTAGCTGTATCAATGACAAGGTAAATGAAGAGAAACCAACACTACGATGGCCATAATATAGCTAAGTGACTTGTCTAAAGTTTAAGAGTGTTTGAACATAGTATGGAGAAACAAGATATTTGAGAGCACATGGCAAGGTGGTAAGATTATTGAGGTGTTACTGTAAACAACAAATTATTGGTCAATTTCTTATTTTTTCTTTTCTTTTTTTTTTTTTTTTTTGAGATGGAGTCTGTCTCTGTCACCCAGGCTGGAATGCAGTGGCGCGATCTCGGCTCCCTGCAATCTCCGCCTCCCGGGTTCAAGCGATCTCCTGTCTCACCCTCCCGAGTAGCTGGAATTACAGGTGCCCACTACCATGCCTGGCTAATTTCTGTATTTTTTGTTTTTTTAGTAGAGGTGGAGTTTTACCATATTGGTCAGACTGGTCTCTAACTCCTGACCTCGTGATCCACCCACCTCGGCCTCCTAAAGTGCTGGGATTACAGGCGTGAGCCACCATGCCTAGTCTATTGGTGAATTTCTTAGGACACATGTGATTCTGAAAAGTTGTAGTAAGTTTTTTTTCTTACATCGTACTACATCGAATCCAAAGTCTTGTTTTCCAGAATAGAAATATTTACATAGTTTCCTTCTGATTACAAAAGTATGATGGTTTATGAGACTTAGAAATTGTTTAAAAATAGAGAGAAAAAGTATGACAGTGTGGTAATATTTTTAAGCCAACCAAATAGAAATGTGGAAAGCAGAATGAAACCTCAGTGGGATTTCCAACCTCAGGAGAACCTCTAGGAGGCCACTGTGCACACTCGATTTATGGTTTCTCTTTCACGGAGCCATGCAGTAAACTCATATAAATCAAGGATCCTTTGTTACGAACCTAATGACCTCTTCATCCCGCTAGTTTATCTGGTCTGTCCATTTAGATTTTATTAAACTAGGTTATCTAGTAAAAGCACACCTAAAACTCGGTGACCTTCCAGAATGTAGACGGATGTTCTCTCTTGCACCTGCCCTGATTTTCATGGCTCTAGTAGGTTGCCTGGAAATTACATTATCCTTTTGTGAAGAGGAAAGTACATAATTATGTTTATTTAATGCTACTTTTGAGGGAAATTGCAGAAATTGCATGGTGGTCTAGTTTTTATTTCTTCCTTTTTCTTCCTTGAACATGGCTCTATTTTGGTTTGGTTTGGGGTGAGTTACTCTGTGACATCTCAAAAATGGTATTTTCTTTTGAAATAGGTACTTTGCAGAGAGCCTTTTAATTTCTTCCTGTGACCTTTTTTTTTGCCTTTCTTTTTTCAGCCACACAGTTGGTGGTTTGTTAGGCTCTGGGGTAATCATGTGTTTGCTTAGTTGGGAGCAGGACAAACCTCTGTGAACTTTTTTTGTTTCCCTGAGATTGACCTGTAGAAAGTTAGGGTTTGTTTTCTTTTTTTTGACAAAGTATCTTTAGAAATTATAGGATAGAAGTTACACAAACTCTTAACAAAGTGTGCCTCAGGTTTTCTTTTTCTGTTTTCTCCCTGAAATGAAAAGTGATACTGTATTTCCTCCTGGCTTTTTTTTTTTTTTAACCCGTCCTAGCCAGCGTCCACACATTTTAACATGCCACCTGAATGCGGGCTCTTTCTCTCTGTAGGTTCAGTGAACAGCATTTTGGACCGGACATTTGGTGCCAGGTCTCAGGAGCCAGTTTGCTGAATTATTGCCCCAGTCAGCCAGGATTGTGAGCTGTTCGGGAAGTTTTGTGGACACGCCCAAGTGCCAGCACAGGTGGAGGGACACCTGGAGGCCAGTTTCAGGAACTTTTGCCACAGGTATAAAAGACTCCAGAACTGCAAAGATGCTGAAACAGATACTGTCGGAGATGTACATAGATCCCGATCTACTGGCAGAGCTCAGCGAAGAACAGAAACAGATCCTGTTCTTCAAGATGAGAGAGGAACAGATCCGACGATGGAAAGAAAGAGAAGCAGCTATGGAAAGAAAGGAGTCCCTGCCAGTGAAACCCAGACCAAAGAAAGGTAAACTTAGCCACGTTTCTTTTGTGAACGTGTTGGTAGAATAACTCCTGGCTGGCTTTGACAATTTCAAACTAATCACAAGCAAAGCAAGTGCAAGTTCCAGTTTGGTAGATGAATCCTAAATGTTACTGAGAATCCAGTAGTGCAGTATATCTGCTTGAAGTCTACACACACACAGCATTCACCATGGAGTTGCATAACTGTGAGGAAATCTCTTACTTGAAATGAGACTAACCTGAAGCTGTAGTAAAAAGTCACCTATGGAGTTTGATTTGAGGGGTATTAAGAAAGGTTTCTATCTCCTTTATTGTTACTGATTCCTTATATTCTACTACCAGAACACAAAGTTCTTATATCAATATATTTATAGCAATTGTGTTTACATTTCTTAGACCTCAGAGATTTTTCTTTGAGGTATCTTTTTAGGGAACACCCTCTCTTAAAATGTAAGGAACTGCTGTAAGGAAAATAATCATAATACTATCTTTTTTTAGTGTGAATGAGTTTTTCAGATGTAAACTTTTCCTCATTACCAAAGGAATCTCTGGTAGTTTGAGAGAGTTCTTTTGAGACCATGAGGGAGGAAATCTTTGTACATTAAGACTTAGAACAGACAAAGTACAGTGGCTCATGCCTGTCATCACAGCACTTAGAGTGGCCGAGGTGGGAGGATCACTTGAGCCCAGGAGTTCTGACCAGCCTGGGCAATATAGTGAGACCTTTTCTCTAGGAAAAATAAAAAATTAGCTGGGCATGGTGGTACATGCCTATAGTCCCAACTACTTGGGAGGCTGAGGTTGGATAATTGCTTGAGCTCAGGAGGTCGAGGCCACACTAAACTGAAATCACACCTCTGGGCTCCACCCTGGGTGACAGAGTGAGACTGTGTCTCAAAAAAAAAAAAAATACTTAAAGCATATACACATATAGACACAGAAAAACACACATTGTCCACCTCCCTCACTGCATGCTCACTAACCCCCACATCCCGCCCTGCTGTTCACATGCCAAATCTGTCATGGGTGGATACCGAAGTTGTGAAAACACAGCACACTTTTCAAGGTCACTTGCAGAGGCATCCAAGACCAATCTCTTTTCATGTTTCATTAAACCAGGCAAATAAAACTTTTTAAATTCACATATGGTTTCAAAGATTGAGAAAATGAATCTCATTTGCATGCCTGGTATATGCCCAGGTTCAAAAAGGAAGTCAGTGTAATATCCTTTACCTTTTCCTGTCTTTTATTAAAACTTTTTTCCAGTGATGCCTTTATTGTGACAAGAAAATAAACATAAATGTATCATTTCCTCTTGTTATGATCCATACAACTATTTATGAAACACCTCCTGTTTCAGACAGTATATGAAGCACGTTTATGTACATAGTACCTAACCGTCACAAAACTTCTGCAAAGTCAACATTGACAGTCCTGTTTTATAGATGATGAAACTTCGAGAAGTTCGTTTTTGTTTGTTTGTTTGTTTGAGATGGAGTCTCACTCTCTCGCCCTGGCTAGAGTGCAGTGGGATAGTCTTGGCTCAATGCAACCTCTGTCTCCTAGGTTCAAGCAGTTCTCCTGCCTCAGCCTCCTGAGTAGCTGGGATTACAGGAATGTGCTACCACACCCAGCTAATTTTTGTATTTTTGGTAGAGATGGGGTTTCACCATGTTGGCCAGGCAGGTCTTTAACTCCAGACCTCAAACGATCCACCCACATGGGCCTCCCAAAGTGCTGGGATTACAGGCCTGAGCCACTGTGCCTGGCCGTGAAACTTAGGTAAGTTGAGTAATATATGCAAGATTATACCACCAATAGATGCCCAGTTCTGTTGGAGTTTACATTACTCTGCACTATCCAAAATATAACTTTTCCTCCAACAAATAACATGGCCAAACTGAAACATAACTCTTTTGTCTTTCTGAAGTGGTTTATGCACCTTCTTGGATTCCCTAGTCAGAGTATTTCAGATATAATTGGGTCTCTTCTGGGCACCATGATTATTGTGAACATAACATATATTAGTGTGACGGGGTGACCTTGGGGACTGGCAGCCAAAGGGTGCTTGCCACTAGAGTCAATGACTCAGACTCTGTTAGACTTTGGAATTCTCGTGTTTGCTGAATTGGTCTCCTTGTGATAACTTAAAATAATCATTTCAGTTTCTTTGTTTAAATTTCTCAATTGTAGAGTTTTGAATCTACCTCTCAGAAACCCTATATTAACTTTGTTAGTCAAATGATCATGAGAAAAGTATGTTAATATACGTGGTGAAAGTTCTATCAATATCTCACGTCAAAGGTGTATTACCCCCTTAAATTGAAAACTTGGAAAAATATATTTTGCATTAAATTAGTTCCTCTTCTGACTACAGAAAAGGAAAAAGTTTCTCCCACTTCCCCTAAAATCACATCACTTCTCTTTCATCTTGCGCGGTCTTTGAATACAAAGCCATAGACCGTCCAAAGCAATGCTGTCATGGCTGGTGCTGCCAGAGGTGCTTATCTGTGCTGCAGACCTGCTAAGCCTGTGACCCTTATGGGTTGAGAGGTCACTTGTGCATCTGTTCCCTGAAGGCTTGTGTTCCCTGCCTCCCTTCTTCTGTCTTTCTGGCTAGTACTGGGCTAAGTGCTGCTTTTCCTTAGCAGTTCTTAGCCACACGGTGGTTTTGAAGGTTGTTCATTTCATTAAAAGCATCATATGCCACCCCTGTCATTTCTTGACACCCTCTACCTTACCACTTAGAAGTTCTTTCATTGCCATCTGGTCATTTTTCACTATAAATACACAGACCCCTGTGCTTAGTGTTTAGGGATCCTCACTAAAATGGTCGTATATTGTGCATCACAGGAACTTGTCTATATTCTTTTTTTTTTTTTTTTTTTTTAAAGACGGAGTCTCGCTCTGTCACCCAGGCTGCAGTGCAGTGGTGCGAGATTTCAACTCACTGCAACTTCCGTCTCCCGGATTCTAAGCGATTCTCCTGCCTCAGCCTCCTGAGTGACTTGCTGGGATTATAAGCACCTGCTACCATGCCCAGCTAATTTTTATATTTTTAGTAGAGACAGGGTTTCACCATGTTGGCCAGCCTGATCTCGAACTCCTGACCTCAAGTGATCCACCCACCTCCGCCTCCCAAAATGCTGGGATTACAGGCATGAGCCACCGCGTCCAGCTTGTCTACTTTTTAGTAATCTGAAGACTGAAGTAGAAGGGGCTGAAAAACTCTCAGCAAGTGAATTTAACTTAGTTCTATATGAGAAGATCACTTCTGATTTCTGTAGTGGGAGAATGTGATACTTAGGGAGAGAACTATGGACCTACTCCGCTTGCTGGGGTAGCTAGAGGTCTACAGCCGCACCGTCCAGTGCAGTCACTACCAGCCACATGTGGCTCTTGATCATAGAAAATGAGGCTAGTCTGGATTGAGGTGTGCTATACGTGTAAACTACCAGATTTCAAAGATTTGGTAGAAGGAAAAGAAAATGCCACATTAATAATTGTATATTCCTTATATATGGAATAAATAATATTTTGTATATCTTGGGTAAAGTAAAATATTTAAATTAATTTCATCTGTTCCTTTTGATTTTTTTTTTTTTTTTTTGAGACAAGAGTCTCTTGCTCTGTCACCCAGATTGGAGTACAGAGGCACAGTCTCAGCTCACTGCAACCTTTGCCTCCTGAATTCTAGCGATTCTCCTTTCTCAGCCTCCTGAGTACCTGGAATTACAGGTGTGCACCACCATGCCCGGCTAATTTTTGCAATTATGAGTAGAGATGGGGTTTCACCATGTTGGCTAGGCTGGTCTCAAACTCCTGACCTCAGGTGATCCACCTGCCTCGGCCTCCCGAAGTGCTGGGATTACACGTGTGAGCCACTGCATCCGGCCTCCTTTTGATTTTTTCTAATGTGGCTACTAGAAAAGTGATAGTTACGGATATGGTACACGTTTCTGCAGTGCTATAATGGTAGCATCAGCCAGCATTCAATACGCTTAACTGGGTATCAGACCCTGAGCATTGAGCTTAAGGATATTATCTCATTAAATAATCACAGCCACGCCTGAAGTGTGTGTTGCTATTCACATTTCACAGATGAGGAAAGTCAAGCTCAGGGACATTCATTAACTTGGCCAGGGCAAACAGTAAGTGACAGAGCTAGAATAGATCCTGGATCTGATTCTCCCAAAGCCTGCACTGTTAACAAATCAACTACATGTAGAGCTTAACTGGAGCTTAATGACAGTGACTTTTGTCTGAAGGTGACTTCACTGGAGCTTAATGACGGTGACTTTTATCTGAAGGTGCCTTGCACACATCTAAAACATGCTCGCATTGGGAATCTGCCACAGAGCCTTCTTCTTGGGTGATTTTATTGGGTAACACAAGGAGAAGACGCCTTCACTTAGCAACGTGTTTCCCAGCACTTGTTTCATGGGGTCTGTGTCAAGTTGATGGAAACCTAATGCGATGGGCTGGGATCTGGTTGCTGTGCATGGTGCTGAAGTGGCTCCTCTGTGTGCCCTTGAAACAGACTTGGATTCATACAGCTTTGTTTGCTGCATTCTCATTATTTCCAAGGGGCAGATCCTTTATGTAAAGGCTTCCCTCCATTTTTGTGAAATAATGTTAAAGCCATTGGTTCGTGCCATTGACAGTGTCTGCCTCCCTGCCTTTCCCTCTTGAACTCACTGCTTGCAGTAGGGCTGGTAGCGCAAGGACGTCAGCTGCCGGATTCCATCCTTATCTTGATCAGTTCCTCAGCCGCCTCTGATCTAGATGATGTCTCTTGGTGTCTTTCTCTTGGAATTGCTGCTCAGTCATGAGCCTCTTGCTCTCTCCTGTTTTTTTTTTCTTCTCTGCCTGCTCCTTGAATGTCTGTATTTCCCAGGGGGTGCCTCACACTGCACTGGTGGTTTGTGATTTTGAGATGAGGCTGGGGGCTTATAGATGCCTTTGAAAGTTTACTGAAAGCTTAGAGCTAGGAAAATGCACAGAGACACCATTCTGTGTATAATCTCACAATGTTCACGATTCCCTGAAGCTCGTAGACTCTCAGGGGTTCACAGATCCTAGGGTAAGGTGAAAGTTCTTACTATCTTCCTAGGGCAACTCTTCTAACCTTTAAAGGTGAAACATCACCTTTATGCCAGTGACTCTCACACCCAGATTGCCAAGCCGGACCTCTCACCGGAGTGTCGGTTGCCTGGTGAGCACCTCCGTTCAGAAGACCTGTAAGCCGCACAAGCTTGATGCCAAACCCAATTCAGCAGCATCACTCCAGCTCTCCCCAGCATCTGCTGGTCCTGCCTTTTACTCTGTGTGATGATGAGTGGTACTGCTCTGTTCCCAGTCACCAAAACCAGAACTCCAGGAGCCACGCTGGTTCCTCCCTGACCCTCACCCACCCGCCGAGTCACTGATGTCTTGGATTTTGCTTCATCTGTCCCATTCCATAGCGATTTCCCGCTACCAAGATACTGGTCTGTTAGGATGTGCCAAGCATAAGTTTTGTATTCATATGATTTCATTTAATCCTCACAAGAATCTGGTCAGGTAAATTTTGCCCCCTTTATTGTTACAAATAAGGAAACATACTTAGAGACATAATTTGCGTGAGTCGGTGGTGGAGTTAGGATTTGAACTCAGGTCCACTTCAACTCCAAGTTTGTCCGAACTACGGGCCCTGCGCCTCACTTCTCTGCTTTCCCAACCCTGGGCTTTATAATTTAACTGGGAGACTTCCTAGCTGCGTGGTGAACATCTTTTTTGGGTAACACTGTCAGAACCCTTTCACCTTCCCTGAGCCGCAGGCTTCACTGATCTCCTCTCTATTTTCTAGTTCTTCCATCTGCTTTTCCAATGGAGGTTCTCTCGTTTCTATGCCACCCCCTGCTTCCTTGGGCTGTAGTGCCGTGCAAGTTCCCCATCTTTCTTTCTGTCCTCGTCTCTAAGCATAAACATTTATTAAAATGTTTAAAAATTGAGTTTGATATTAATAACTTCAGGACTGTTACCTATGCTAACAAATGTAGGAAATAATGGGGAAAGCAACAGTTTGAATCGTTTCAGGAAGTTCTGATAGGAATCGGCCTTGGCCTTCATTAAAATGAATACAGGGCTAGACCTAGCGTTTTCATCACCCCGCTGCTCTGTGGCGCCAGGAAAGTACATGATGACGACTTCACATGCTCGTTTGCCCAGTGGGGTCCTGTGTGTGGTTGCCACCCCAGCGTCCCTTTTCAGTTGCTCCATTTTCACCCTCGAAAGCATTTCATTTTGGACTGTACGAGGTAAGCTGGCCGAAACAGGTCTTGCCATCACTCATGCAGAACGGTTTTGAATTCTGGTCTCAGTGTTTACTGGCTCTGAGATCTTGGGCAAGTTATTTAACTTCCTTGAGCCTCAACTTCCTCATTGTAAAATAGGTGAGTAATCACCTGAGCTGATATTTAGTGACTGATAGGGCCTGGGCATTAACCAGTTGGAAGGGATGTGGCCCCTGCCAGTCAGGCATTTGTCTTCTGGTTTCTGGGTCAGCTGAGGGGAACTGGGGTGTTCCAAAGGAGAGGCCAGAGGGAAGGCAGATCCACTTGGGACAATGTGGCCGTGGTTTCTGGGAGTCTGCCAGCATGGTAACAACCTTGGTGTTGGTGGGCACCTTGTTTCCATCAGCCCTGATGAGACGCCGCTGTAGTTAATAGGGAACATTGCTCCCACTGTCCCCTCTACCTCATAGGAGGCCCTGGTGTTGATTCTCTTTTGCGGCTGTTGGCTCAGTCCTTGGTCTTCTCTTTGTGGGGATAAAGTACATGATTCTCCTTCGCTTTCTCTCTGTTCTCTCTCCCTGCATCGTGTGTGTGTGTGTGTGTGTGTCTGTGTGTGTGTGTATAGTATGTGTGACAATGTGTGTGTGTGCCTCTCCCCCCTCTCGCACATACATCTTTTACTATGATTGTCCTTCAGGTTGTATCCAGTGGGGGTGAAGACCAAGGGCTGACTCCGCAAAGGTGAGTCTTAGCCCTTGATCTCCACCTTAGCTGAGTCTAAGGCTGGCATTCACCGCCCCTGAGGAGCTAATCCACACTGATGCCCACGTCTCCCCCTCAGGCGCCCCTGTCGTACCCATCACCTGGGAATTAATCCAACACAACAGTGTTGTGAGTGGCATCACACTGCAGCCTAGGACTGGACCAAGCCCGGCCATCTCCTTGCCGGGGACATGTGTCACCCCGCTTTTATCTGATGTTTTTCAACACTGCCTAGTTATAGGAGGCCCCAGGGGGAAACGTCTCTCAGATCTTAGAGATTTCTCTGCAGAATGAAGTTGGATATATCTCTACTTGGCCGTCCCTTTGTGGTCTGGTTCTGAGCAGGACTGACCTGCCTTTCTAGAAAAGTTGGTTTTAGAAAAACTCTTCAAGAAACCCCCAAGATAGCAAACGTGAAGAGTCCTGCAGTGTATAAACATGATTCAAGGACTGGGAAGAAAAACCCTCTAATTAAACGGAAGTGCTATAAAAAGCTCCCTCCTTCGCTCACCTCTGATTAAAGAGTGCGTGTAATTTTAAGGTGAAGCAGACAGAAAATCCAGAAGGCCTGGGCGGTATTCAAGTAGAAACAGACACGCGCGTGTCCCATTAGGCTCCCTGAAATGTACCCTAAGGAAGCACACTTAAGGAGGTACACTGCGTGCAGAAATGTGCTTCTGTGTATCTCCATTTTCAACTTCTCTTACCAGACTGGAGCTTCCCTCACCTCCTTGTCAACACTTTCTTCTTCGCCTGCACCTCCTTCTGTCCATCATTCCCTGGGCATCATCCTTGACATCCTTTCTCTCACCTCTTCCCACACCCCAAGTATACTCCCTGCCTGTGTTTCCCCCATTTAAATAAATCGTTCAGTTATCTGTGCTCTTCAAGTGCTCCTTCTGTTCCTCAGGTCTATGGAGCAGTGCCGGGAATGTAGCAGACACTCTGTAAATACTTGCTGAACCAATAACGGAATCCTCCTTTTCCTCTTCACAATAAACTCCAGAGCACGCGCTGACTGCCGGCACCAATTCTCACCATCTCTTCCATCCCGCCTTTGTCGCCTGTCCCCACCAGTGTCCCTAGAATGAGTCTCTCTGAAGTCCGAGGCTGCCTGAGACTTTTCTCAGTCTGCATCATCCTCCCCTTCATCTCAGCAGAGCTTGACACTGCCCTGTCCCTTTCCTGTCTCAGCGACATGGCAGGACGTTCTCCCTGGTCTCCTCCACTGTTTGGTTATTTGGGGCATCAGAAGCCTCCATTTTTCATTTGTTTATTGTCAGTCAGGACTGTCTTTTCCTTCCCCTTTCTTCCGCCCTCTGAATAAAGCACCTGCTTTTCCAAGGTTCTCTTGTTGGTTTCATTCCCTCTATGAGCTCATCTGTATCAGCGGCTTCAGTGAAGCCATCTATAGAGTCATTCCCACGTCTACGTGGCTGATCTCGGCCTCACTTCTGGACTCCAGTTCTGGATTCTAGATGTCGATTGAATGTCCTCCTACGGATTTCTAGTAAGAGTAAAAGTGACATAGTCTACGCTTCCAAAACAGCTCATTTTTTTTCTAACTCCTTAAGCAAATTAATTTTCTTGTCACTACTTCTGCCTGTCCCCTGCTGTGTTCCCAGTTAGTGAGTTTCAGGACTCTGGCATCATCTTTGAGTCCTTCCTTAAATCCAGTGGCCTGAACCTTCCTATATTCTTGAACACTGTCCTTTCCTATGCCTGCCCTGTTTAGGACCTGACTGCCTCACTCCTGGTCTTTTCACCCCTAGTCTCTCCCCATTCGCTCTCCAAATGCTGACTGAACACCCACCACGTGCCACCCTGGTCCGTCCTGTATATACCGAGATGCGGAGCAGAGCTTCCTCAATCACTTTCTGATCCTGGCACCATCTGCTCAGAAATATTCATGCGTTCTTCATTGGCCACCCAGATAAAGAATGTGGAAATGATACATTCTGAGCATTTGTTACCTAGCAGGCATGTGAAGTAGGACTTTCTTACCTCTGTTTATTATAGAAGGACTCAGGCTTGGAGACATAAATTGAGGTATGCATGGTCTCATAACTTGTCAAGGGTAAAACTGGGATCTTGCTATAGCTTTCTGGCTCAACTGCAGTACAGGGCCTAAATTTCAGTCCCTTAGCCAGGTGTGTGGGACCCTGTGCCACGTGGCCCTCTGCTCCCCTGTGTGATGGTCAGCCTATGCCACACACGTGCAGGTGACTTCTGGTGTCCCTCTCAGTCCTGGTGGAGACCCTCATTTCCTATTGCCCATGGCTGCCTGCTGATTCCCTTCTCTGTTCTTTTGTCACGCTGTTCTTTGCATCCAGTGTCAAACACACCCTTGCTCTCTGTCTAAATTCCATATCCATCCTCCCATACTCAGTACAAAGAACTTGTCTTATTTCTCCTCTGTCTTTCCAGAACAATCTCTCCATCCCCTGAATCGTCACTGGACTTAGTAGAAAATCCCCTGTGGTTATAATGTATGCTGCCCTGGCCCTGCAGGGACTTAATTCCTTTTTTTAAGCATTCCCGTAGCATCCTTTAGCACTGCACCCTACCACCTTTGGAAGTTCTAATAATTTTATAATTAGTTAAGTATCCATGTCTGCTTCCCATAACTAGAATGTTAGTTTCCTGAGGACAGGGACTGGGCTGTCTTGTCCTAAGTGTTCACCTGTGTGACACCTGTTTGGCTCTGTGTCCCCACCCAAATCTCATCTTGAATTGTACTCCCCTAATTCCCACATGTTGTGGGAGGGACCTGGTGGGAGACAATTGAATCATGGGGGCAGTTTCCTCCATACTGTTCTCATGGTAGTGAATAAGTCTCATGAGATCTGATGGTTTTTATCAGCGGTTTCCACTTTTGCATCTTCCTCACTCTCTCTTTGCCTGCTGCCATCCACGTAAGACGTTACTTGCTCCTCCTTGCCTTCTGCCATGATTGTGATGCTTCCCCAGTCATGAAACTTTAAGTCCAATTAAACCTCTTTCTTTTGTAAATTGCCCAGTCTTGGGTATGTCTTTCTCAGCAATGTGAAAATGGACTAATACACTGTGTCTACCTCAGTGCCTGACACGTATCAGATCTGTGATGAAAATTCATCAAATGAATCACCTAATGTCTTGCTCCTTCTCTTGTAGACTCTAGGTTACTTGCAGGAGAATGGGCACATCTCTTTCATCCCTTTCCTTCCTGTATCACCTGCAGCATCTAGCTCTACATCTTGCTAATAGCAAAAACTCATTTTCTGGCTTGTAGAATGAACTACATTGAAGGCCTTGAGAGTCATCTCCTCATCTGGTGTGAAGCCAAGGGTATCCCAGCTAACACTCATTATACTAGAACAAGTTCCCCCTCCTCCTACAGCTTCAGGGAGTTCCATGGAACCACTTGAAGCTCCTCCAGTATCCCTGCTCTCTGAGTTTATTGAAGAGCTCTTAGAGGTGAGGAGTCAGCACAGAGACCATTGTCAGTGCCACTCTGTCAAGAGCCCGTTTTTCAGCATCTTGCTAACTCTGACATTTCACATCTCATTCTCTTTCTTCTTGCCAAGAGCCACTATTTCTTTATGGTCACCATGTTCCCTCCGTTCCCTCCTTTAAAGCTTTCTTGACTCTGCTCCTCTCATTTGCTCTCTTCTTGGTGTTTGGCTTTGAAGCCCCAACTGTTCACATGCAGTTCTAGGGTATCTCTCCCCACCTATAGCCATGCCCCTTTTCCCTAAGAGTTCCTGCCCTGCCTGTAGGCTGTGGCTTCTCTGGAGGCTGTTCTGGGCTGTCCTAGCTGAGCTGCTGGAATCCCTCTGCTCATCCTTTTTCTTCCCCTGGCACAGTGCCACCTGCCATCCTTTCTGGGCATCTTCCTCTTGCTGTCAAAAAAAAAAAAATACCGACAGAGAACTACTTAGGTGAAGGCTGAGAGGCTGACACCATAAAAATATTATTAGTTGGCCTGAGAGAGTGTAATAAAGGGAGTTTTATGAGGTATGACAGCTTTCTAAAGTTAATGAACCATCTGGCATTACGTCAAACAGACAACGAGCTTGCCAGGAGCTGGCACTGGTGCCCAGCCCCATTTGGGCATGGAGGGATTGACCTTCCCCTCCTTACCTGGCAGCCACATTCGCTGTTTCTTCACAGTGAACTCAATAAATGGGAATTCTTGGGTAGTGCAGAGTCTGAGTCTATTCCCTCTGCCCAGTATCTCTGTTTAGAACATACTGCAGGAGTATCCATTGTACCAAGAAGGGTAGAAAGGGTCAAAAGAAAGCACAAGCCTGGCTTTGAGCAGCCTGCTTTGGTAATGTATTCCGATGCCACAGTACAAAAGTCAACAGTACATTGGACAGAAGACACCTTAATTGGAAACTTCCTTTGACTTAGTGTGAGAGGACAAGACACAATCCCAGTGTGGATGTTTCGCTCATCAAACAGGGCCCAGCACATGCACCAGCCAGGTGCCCTCTTCCATGCAGTCAGCACCACTGCTAGTTTGGGGTCTTGACTAGAGGTCCACCTTTGGCCCACAGTTGCCCTGGGTAGGCCTGACAGACTCAGGGATGATCTCTGTTGGCCTCTCCTAGGTATGCTCCACCTGCCTCCGGTTTAAGGGAGCATGACCCATGTGGCCGCATTTCAAGAGCACTAGGGTGTAATCTAACCTGTAAGGCCAATTGTAAACAAGGGTTATTTAAGTAGCTTCACCAAGTATCACACTACCTGGTCGTATTATCTTCTCACAGGCTGGTGTGAATCTCTGAGGCAGCCATATAAGTAAATAATAGGCTAGCAATGATAGCAGTTAACCTCTATTGAACTCCTATTATGTGGCAGGCACTGGGGGAAGAACTTGGCACAGGAACCTGCCTACCCACAGCAACCCTAGGTAGTAGATACTGGTATTCCCATTTTGCAGATGAGGAAATTGAATCTAAAGAGTTTAAATAAGTTGTCCAAGTCACATAGCTCATAAGTGGCAGGGCTAGGATTTGAACTCAAGCTGGTCTGAATCTAAAATGCCTCTTTATCTGAGGCAAGAGGATTGCTTGAAGCCAAAGTTTGAGACCAGCCTGGGCAACAAAGCAAAGCCCTGTCTCTACAAAAAATTTTAAAAATTAGCTGGGCATGGTAGTGCATGCCTTAGTCCTAACTACTATGATCTCACCTCTGCACTCCAGCCTGAGTGACAGAGTAATACACTATTTCTAAAATAAAATAATAAATACAAATAAAATACAATAAAAATAAAAGTAAAATAAAATGATAAAACCTGCTTTTTACCCACCAGTGAAGCTTGTGAACATACTACAAATACCACACCCTTGAGCAGCTATGGAATTCTGGGTTACAGGGAGATTGTTAGATTTAAGAGATTATGGTGTGAAGTGCTAGCTCTGTTACCCTAAAGGGTAATGCAAACAATGAATGATTTCTTTCCATTTCAGTTTCTTCATTTATAAAATAGGCATGTGCCGCCGGGTGCAGTGGCTCACATCTGTAATCCCAGTACTTTGGGAGACTGAGGTGGGTGGATCATGAGGTCAGGAGTTCAAGACCAGCCTGGCCAAGATGGTGAAACCCTGTCTCTACCAAAAATACAAAAATTAGCCAGGTGTGGTAGCAGGTACCTGTAATCCCAGCTGCTTGGGAGGCTGAGGCAGGGAATTGCTTGAACCCAGAAGGCGGAGGTTGCAATGAGCCAAGATCATGCCACCTGACTCCAGCCTGGGCAATAGAGCGAGATTGTGTCAAAAAAAAAAAAAAAAAGCACGTGCAAAAAACATACCCCTAATATTTTTAAAACAAATATTTTCACTGAAGCTGCCTTTCACTGCCACCACTGCCATTGCCACCTACAGATGTTCCTGAGCAGTTGGAAGTTCCTTGTCTCATCTAATATTAGGGTCTTTGAAAATATATATATATATTAGATGAGAATATAGGGAAATAGTAATCTATGACTAAAGTTATTTGTCCAATCTGAATTTTTTTGTGTGTGTGTTTGTTTGCAGAGAATGGCAAATCCGTTCATTGGAAGCTGGGAGCCGATAAGGAAGTCTGGGTGTGGGTGATGGGCGAACACCATCTAGATAAACCCTATGATGTGCTCTGTGATGAAATTATTGCTGAGAGGGCCCGGCTGAAGGCAGAACAGGAGGCAGAAGAGCTCAGGTATGCGATCTGCAAACCAACCAGAGACTTAAAGACTCTCCAGACGTTAGAAAACATTGCAAACACGCCCCTTGTTCCCAGTATCTGGTGGGAGAGTGGGGTTGGGTTGGAGGGTCACGAAAGTCATTTTGGATCTCTTTGGAAGGTTGACTTAGGCTTTTGGTCTAAAGACCTTTTGGATCTCTTTAGAAGGTTGATTTAGGCTTTTGGTCTCAAGTCTTTGATAGCACTAAAGACCTCATGAAAGTCTTTAGTGCTGTCAAATCCGCTGCTTCCTCTGCCTGCTTGTCATTCCAGTTCTGATCTGTATGAGTGTGTGAGTTCCCCAGTGATCACCCGTGGCTGCACTAGAGTCATGTGAGAGCAGTGCAGGCCGACGCAGCTGAGTATCTGGAACATATGTGAGAAATGCAGTGACTGTGCAAGCTTCAGGTCTTTCAAGGAGATCACTCAGATACAGGCGGCTGGATAATCAGGCTCTTTAGGTGCCTACACAGTGCAAGGTACTGGGAATTCAAAGAGAAACAGGGAGCTTCCAGTCTAGGAGGAGAAGTAGACAGATGCACAGCTCACTACGGGCAGTGCAGGCTGTGATTTGGCTATAATGAAGGTATAAACAGAGTTTACCAAGCATAGGTGGGAACCTATCATTCCGATCCACAGACGAGGTGAAATCTGAACCAAACCTTGAAAGGAGTGGTTTTCTAGCTACAGAAGGCCAAGAAGGAAAGTGCAGGCAGAGGGCTTAACCAAGGCCCCTAGACTTGACTACGAATGGTTCTTTGGGGAATGATGAGATCTTCTGAGCATTTGGAATACCCTTGGGTAACTGCTTCAGAGGCCAGATTTGGGAGTTTGGACCTTATTCTGTGGACAGTGAGGGTTTTCAATAGAGAAGTGATATCAACTGCAGATGTAGGAAGGTAACTCGGAGGGAAACTGAGGCAGGTGATGGCACTCCTCTGCTGGGTAGCTGGGGTGCTCTGGGTGTCCTTCTCTGGCTCTGCACAGTGATGTTGACAGCATTACTCTGAGATGCTGAAGTGGAAATTGGGACAGACATGAGGACCACAGTTTGGTTCCCAAGGGCTAGGGATGCAAAGCCGACTCTGTGGCACAATGGATGGTGCATTGGACTTTCAAGGGCTGGGATGCTGCCCACTAGTGCCTGTAACTTTAAAACTATCAATGGACATATGAAGATAAAGGAATTATTTAATGATCGATTGGAAGGAGATGGTATGTTCTAATAGGTTAACTTGTAAACCAGGAGTTGGGCAGACCAGGATGCAGATTTTGGCTATACCACTATGTGGTCTTGGGTGAATTACAAAATTTCTTGGAGCTCTTATAACAAAGTGAGGATGACAATGCCTTCCTCATAGGGTTGTGATGAGGATGAAGTTAACGTCTTTACACTGAGGGAAACTGAGGCAGGTGATGGCACAGGGCCCAGCATGTTAGAAGCACTCAGTAAGTGGTGTCTGTTACTGGTTCTCACGTAATTTGAATGTCAACATCTGCTTTGTAAAAGCTCTTCCTGTTGCAGAATGGTTTTTGAGAATGTTACTTTTGTCTCTCTTCAGAAAAACTCACTCTGAAGAATTCACCAATAGCTTGAAAACAAAATCACAGTACCATGATCTGCAGCCTCCAGATAACCAGCAGACTAAAGACATCTGCAAGACAGTGACAGAGAAGGAGGAATTGGAGCAAGGATCTAGCCCATCCCCAACCCTGGAGGATGAGAAAATCCGAGTGAGTCCTTCCTGTCTGTAGGTGTGCGGAATTTCATCACGGGGGAGAAAAAGCTACTGAGGCCACTGAGACCACTGTGGCCGAGTGTCAGGATCCTCCACTGGCTTTGCTGGGAGAAATTCCTCCTAACTTTAAGGTCCTCTTGCTCATGTCCCTTGGGGGATTTACCTTCCCTGCTACTTCGTGAAAAATAAAGCACCCCTATTTCGTGAGACTGAAAGTACCAGGCGAGAACGCTAGGAATGCAACTTGGCATTTTAAGATATTTTCAGGTTCTCCCCATTGCTGCCCCATTATATGTCTTCCGTTACAGCAGAGGTTGGCAAACATTTTCTGTAAAGTGCAACATAATAAATGGTTTAGGCTTTATGGGCCATGCCGTCTTTCTCACAGCTATACACAAATGAATGATCATGGCTGTGTTCCAATAAAACTTTATTTTCAAGGACAGGCAGAGGGGCAGATCTGGCCTGTTCACGATGTAGATTACTTTCTACCGAGTCTCCACCTTTTTGTTGCCGACTCTAAGTATCAGTGCTCGTTTGGCTTCATTGGCTCTGCCTGTGACTGTGGGGACAGTTACTTCCCCAACATAATGAAATTTTATGCTCAGAATTGGTATGAATTCTCTTATGGTTCAGGTGGTTTAAAAAACTCAAACATAATTTGCTGGTTGGATTATAGTTTGGGAGAACAATAAAACTATATTATGAAGTACCTTATTCTGCCAGGAATTTAATTACAACTGAGAATTAACAGGGATTTACAGTTGTTTGATTTCCATTCGTGTCTCCAGCCCTGCAGCACTGGTTGTGTGTGCTTTTGACTTCTTTGAGGCTATCAAATGGGAATACAGATATCTCCTGCTTCCTTCTAGGGCCTAGTGAGACTCTGATAACTAACACGGTCAGGGGGTTATTCCACAGCAAAGCACACTGCTGAGTGTCTCATGTGATCCTTACAATAACATGAACTAGAGACATTTGTCCATTTTACAGCTGGGGAAACTGAGGCTAGGTGTGGTTGAGCAACCTGCCCAAGGTCTTATTCCAACCGAGGTCTGCAGGACCCCCAGGCTATTCCTTAAATATTAACTATTAACTCCTTAACTCTTAACTCTCGTATTTGGTTGTGTCTTTAATATGAGGGCTATGAAGAAGCTTTTTATGAAGGGCTACAAATATGAGGCTCAAAATATTTAAGAAGAAAAAATTCTAAATTTGGTTTTTCCTCTCAGGATCAGCCCTGGGCATGCTTCCCACATCCTCAGTGAGGCCTCCATGCCTCCCCAGGCATGCTTTGCACTCAGCATGCGTAACACCAGACTCCCCCAACACGGCTCCCTTTTCCACACCCATAAAACCAAGAACAATAGCTCAACAACAAGAAAGCTAGAACAACAAGAAAGCTCCTTCCAGAGTATTAATTATGGAGCTGAGTGTGGTTGCTCACATTTGTAATCTCAGTGCTTTTGGAGGCTGAGGCAGGAGGATCCCTTTTGAGGCCAGGAGTTTCAGACAAGCCTGGGCACAATCCTGTAGAGATAGTGAGACCCCCATGTCTACAAAAAATAAAATAAAAATAGCCAAGCATGGTGGTTTATGCCTGTAGTCCTAGCAACTCAGGAGGCTGAGGCAGGAGGATCGATTGAGCCCAGGAATTTGAGGCTGCAGTGAGCTCTGATTATACCACTGTACTGTAGCCTGGGCGACCGAGTGATACCCTGACTCTTAAGAAAAAAAGAAAGTTTTAAGTGTGTATGCTTATCTCTGTGCTTGAATTACAGTACTTTTTTAGATCTTTTTTTTCAAAAGTAGGACAGAAGATTAAAATGGAAATTAAAATAGATACCACAGTTATTATTCTTTAACCATCTCATAAATATTATATTGAGAGTGGCACTGTTCCATTCCTTAGGTGCCTGCTAAACTGTCATATGGAAGGAGATGGGGGCAGTGGAGAAAGAAACAATTAGATACAAGGAATACAGAAATAGATGGGTGACAGGTTTTTATATTTCTGCTTTTTATCTTTCCCTGTGTCAGAGAAGATGCTGTCAGGGGCTCCTGTGATATTTGCTGAAGTTCACTGTGACAGCGGGCCACGCAGCGAGGAAGCTGATCTTCACAGCTAGTGTGAGCATTTAAAGAGGTGTCTGCTACCTCTTAGACAATTGACTCGATGGTACATTTACATTTTTATTGTAAGTTCTGTATATGTCACTATAGTGGCCTGAATATTTATCCCCCGAAATTCATGTCCACCTAGAACCTCAGAATGTGAGCTTATTTGGAAATAGATCTTTCCAGATGTAATTAAAGTAAAGGATCTCAAGATGAGATCGCCCTGGATTTAGGGTGGACCCTAAATCCCACGACAGGTGTCCTTATAAGAGGAGAGCCAAGGGAAATGTGAGAGAGAGTGTACTAGTCTGTTTTCACGCTGCTGATAAAGACGTACCCGAGATTGGGCAGTTGACAAAAGAAAGAGGCTTACTGGACTAGTTGGGGAGGCCTCACAGTCACTGTGGAACGTGAAGGGCACGTCTAACATGGCAGCAGACAAGAGAAGAGAGCTTGTGCAGGGAAATTCCCCTTTATAAAACCATCAGATCTCATGAGACCCACTCACTATCACAAGAACACCGTGGGGAAGACCCGCCCCCATGATTCAACCGCCCCCCACCAGCTTCCTTCCACAATACATGGGAATTGTGGGAGTTGTAATTCAAGAGGAGATTTGGGTGGGGACACAACCAAGCCCTATCAGACAGAAACACTGGGAAGAAGGCCGAGTGAAGAAAGAGGCAGAAAGTGGAGTTATGCTGCCACAAGATGGGAGCCACCAGGAGCTGGAAGAGGGAGCACAGCCCTGCCCAGCCTTGATTTCTGACTCTAGCCTCCAGAACTGTGAGAGAGTAAATATCTGTTGTTTTAGGCCACCAAGTTTATGGCCATTCCTTGCAGCAGCCCTGCATAGTGAATGCAGTTACTTCTCATTGACTTTCTCAGAAATGTTTCATTATGCTACCCTAATTATTAAATAGTTATTAAAATGGAGAAGCAACCATTTTAGAGAGACAGACCTGCTTTCTGGAAAACCAAAAAAAAAGTTGAATCCTGCATCCCTCACCTCCTCGTGCTGTAGCTTTTAGCTCTTGAGTTTCTCCCGCTATAAAAAGGGGATAAACCATCTATTTGTTAGGCAGAATAATGGCAAATATATCCACACTTAGATCTCTAGGACCCACGAACACGTTACTTTACGTGGAACAGGGGACTCTGCCTCTGGGACCGAGGTTAAGGACCTTGAGATGGAAGATTATCTTCGAATATCCAGGCAGGCCCAGCTAATCGCATGAGTCCTTAAAGCAGAGACTCTTTCCTGGTTGAGGTCAGAGGGAGATGTGGCTATAGGATAATGACAAGAGACATGTGATGTTCCTGGCTTTGATGATGGAGGAAGAGACCATGCATGAAACAAGGAATGGAAGCAGCTTCTAGAAGTTGGAAGAGGCAAGGAATCGGATTCTCCTTGAGTCTATGGAAGGCACGCAGCTCTGCTGACACCTTGATGTTGGCCTAGGGTTGGGTCTCTGACCTACCGAAATGTATCCTAATTTGTGTTGTTCAAAAGCACTGAGTTTATTATAATTTGTTACAGCAGCAGTGGAAAACCAATACAATCTGCTAGGATTTTGTGATGAGTAAGTGAGGTATTGTATTAATCAGGGTTCTCTAGAGGGACAGGACTGATAGGATAAACGTATATATGAAAGGGAGTTTATTAAGGAGTATTGACTCACACGATCACAAAGTAAAGTCCCACAACAGGCCATCTGCAAGCTGAGGAGCCAGGAAGCTGGTCCAAGTCCCCAAACCTCAAAAGTAGGGAAGCCAACAGTGCAGCCTTCAGTCTGTGGCTGAAGGCCTGAGAGCCCCTGGCAAACCACCGGCATACATCCAAGAGTCCAAAAGCTGAAGAACTTGGAGTTCGATGTTTGAGGGCAGGAAGCATCTAGCACAGGAGAAGGATGGAGGCTGGAAGACTCAGCAGGTCTAGTCCTTCCATGTTCCTCTTCCTGCTTTTATCCTAGCCATGCTGGCAGCTAATTAGATGGTGCCCACCCAGATTGAGGGTGGGTCTGCCTTTCCCAGTCCACTGACTCAAATGTGAATCTCCTCTGGCAACACCCTCGCAGACACACCCAGGAACAATACTTTGCATTCTTCAATCCATCAAGTTGACACTCACTATTAACCATCACAGATATTAAATACTGAGCACTTATCTCAGTGCCTCCAAACACATATCAGATATTTAGTTAGCTCACTTTCCTCTTCCCTATACATTTTATTATTTTTTTTCTTTTTGAGGCAGGGTCTCACTCTCCCCCAAGGGTGGAGTGTAGTGGCACAATCATAGCTCACTGCTGCCTTGAACTCCTGGGCTCAAGCAATACTCCCTCAGCCTCTCTAGTAGCTAGAACTACAGGCACAGGCCGCCACCCCAAGCTAATTTTAACAATTATTTATAGTGATGGGATCTTGCTGCATTGCCCAGGCTGGTCTTAAACTCCTGGTCTCAGGTGATCCTCCCACCTCAGCTGCCCAAAGTTCTGGGAGTACAGGTGTAAGCCACTGTGGCCGGCCCTTATATATTTTTCTTAGCTTAAATATATTGACAGTGAGGAGAGGATCCCAAGGTTGACTGATTTACTCATAACATATTTTGAGTACCCAATAGGTGCTAAGTATTGAAGTTATGATACTGGAGTAAAACAGCATCACTGCTCTCATGACGTTTTAGTTGGGGAGGGAGAGGGAGACATCACATAACATATAATTTCAAACAGTAACAAGTGCTGCGACATGAGGGATAGGTTTCTCTTCACACCAGTTACATTAGCACTTGGGCAGCTCCATGAAGCCAAGGATGGCTTTGCAGAGGACATAGCCCCTAGGGCTGGCAGTTCCAGCTGAGGAACAGTGTGGCAAAGGCTCCATAGCTGACGGGAAAGCGGGCTTTGGAGGAGCCAAAGGGGCCAGTGTGACTGGAGTGCAGAAGCAGGGAAAGCATTGTGGGGGGAGGGCAGGGCCAGACAAGACAGGGTCTTGGGGGCGACTTACGTGTTTTGACTCTTTTCAAGAACAATTGGAAATTGTCAGTGATTATCGAGCAAGGGGTTGAGCTGATCAGGTTTATATTTTGAAAACGAGGGATCATTCTTGCATCAGGGAGGGTGGAGGAACAAGGTAGCATGACCAGGTTTCTAAGCTTAGATGCCTGGGAGAATGAGGTGTCATCAGGATGGACAGGTGTGTCTGGAGGAAGAGCTGATGTTAAAGGAGAAGATTATTCTAGTTGAGATGCATCAGGATTTCCCAGGCTACTTGCAGCAGTAGTCGTGGTGGATACACGCTGATTTTTTTCTTTTTCTTTTTCTTGTTTTTGAGACAGGGGCTGGCTCTATCACCCAGGCTGAAATACAGTGACACAATCATAAGCTCTCTGTAGCCTCCAACTCCTGGGCTCAGGTTATCCTTCAGCCTCAGCCTCCTGAGTAGCTAGGACTACAGGCACATGCGTGGCTAGTTTTTAAATTTTTTGTAGAGACAGAGTTTCACTGTGTTGCCCAGGCTGGTCTTGAACTCTTGGGTTCGAGTGATCCTCCTGTCTCAGCCTCCCAGAGTGCTGGAATTACAGGTGTGAGCCACTGCACCCAGCCAGGCTGATCTTATACATGTGATTTAGAGTTCACAACACTTTTTCTCATCGAGTTATGTCTTTTCACAACACTCCTGTGAAACAGACAATACATTACCATTTCTTTTGTACAGATGAAGAAACAAATGTTCGAAGAGATTAAGTGATTAACCCCAAAATTACAGTTAGAATGCCCTCATTTTTGTATGTCTACTTTAATCTCCACTCTCATTGTAACTGTGATGTATTTAAAACAGAATGCATCACTGCCCCCAGGCCTTCTCCTTTAGAAGGGAACTCTGGTTTCTGGTGAGAAACCAAGACTGGAGCTTTAGGACGCATCCCACGTGTTTCCAAAATGCAATTCAGATTTTTGCACAGTAAGGATTAAAGATTTCCAAATTTCTGCTATAATTTATTTTAACTCTAATATCTAAAAGCATATTGTCATGTCTTCAAAATTGCATTGTATACACAAGGCCCAACATCTGTTATAAAAAAAATCTTCAAGCAGTTTTTATTGAAGTTAGTGACCATAATCCTTATCTGAGTAACTCTGGGGGGATTTAAAGAACAATCAGTCTTCCAGGATTATCAACAATATCCAAGGGAAATCAGCTATAAATTTATTAAAGTAAAGCTGTCTTGTTAGATTTGTAGTAAATTTCCAATGAAAGATCATCACTAGAGTCCAGGTGCTGTGACTCACGCCTGTAATCTCTGCACTTTGGGAGGCCGAGGCAGATGGATCACTTGAAGCCAGGAGTTCAACACCAGTTCAACATGGCAAAACCCTGTCTCTACAAAAAACACAAAAATTAGTCAGGCATGGTGGCGTGCACCTATAGTCCCAGCTGCTTGGGAGGCTGAGATGGGAGATCACTTTAGCTGGGCAGGCGGAAGTTGCAGTGAGCTATGATCACGCCACTCTACTCCAGCCTGGGTGACAGAGCAAAACCCTGTCTTAAAAAAAAAAAAAAAAAGATCGTCACTAGAAACTGTGCCCCATTTTCCAATAAAATACTCCAGACCTGAATCAGAATGCACTTCTTACCAGTCTGATCTAAAATCTCCCGAGGGCTGTGGAGAATGGGTGAAAATTAAATTCAACCCAAATATTGATGTGTATTCAGCATTGTAGACTCTCTTGTGGAGGAGTCAGTTTCTTTTAGGAGGTAGTGCTTCTGGTTAACAGGGACCCTTTTTATTTGTACTGATCTATCAGTTGCTGCCTGAAGAAGTCCAAATAATGGAAAAATATCGGGGTTGGGCTTGGGCATGAGAGTATTCAGTCTTATGCACGTCAGGGTACACTGGATTTCTGCATTTGTATCAGTAGTGTTTTTTCAACTCTGCTGTGATTATCTCATGGAAGGAAGGATTGACGCAAACATGTAGTCAGAGTCCCCTTTGAGCTTATGTAGAACTTGGGGTAAATCCTACAGTTACTTCTTCATTATCCTTCCTCTTTACTCACTAGTATTTTGAATAGGATGAAATCAGGTTAATAGGATGCCGAGGCCAGCCTCGAGGGAAGAAAGCAATACGTGGTAAGAGGATAGCTGGGAACCCGGATGCTATTTGGTGAAACAGACAGATTTGCCTTAGTGCTGGTCATTGATAGTGGTTAGATATAGGTAGCCCCGTACACATTTGGAGAGATATACATTCGCGATGTTACTTCATCCTCACAACTGTAGGTGTGAAACAGGTATTTTTATTCCTGTTCCGAGTGGGGAGATCAGGGCAATGGTTTGATTCCCAGGTGGAGCTGGGTCTTCCACCTTATTCAGGTCCTTCTTGTTATCTGCCCCAGGGAAGGTAGTCTCGTCTGCATCTTAATGATCACACTGCTGGGATTAGAGTTTTTGGGCTTTTCCCCTCCACTAGCAGTGATACTTTAGACCAGATATTCTTGGCTTTAAATTAAACAGAAAAGCTTTTTCCTTAGGAAAACATGGAGAAGGGGAAAGAGGAGGGAGTCGGGTTTGGACAAACAGACAGGATTAAATCTACCTTCCTGGACACCTTGAGCCAGTCTCATTCACCTGGGTGGTGTTTTTGCAGAGCTCACAGCTCTAGCACGCTGCTCCTGTCTGTGTGCCTTGGATTTTTAGAGCAGCTTCTCTGCCCTGCACTGCGAGAGGGTTGCGTCTGTACTGCTGGGTTTGTTACCTATGCTGACTGTGCAAATCTCATAACCCTCTAGAACCTCTGTTTTTGCATCTGTCAAAACGGGGAATTAAAACCAGGTGTGGTGGCTCATGCCTGCAATCCCAGCACTTTCGGAGGCCAAGGTGGGTAGATTACTTGTGCCCAGGATTTCGAGACCAGCCCTGGCAACATAGCAAGACACTGTCCCTACAGAAATAAAAATAAAAAAATAGCAGGACATGGTGGTGCACACCTGTAGTCCCAGCTACTCCAGTGGCCAAGGAGAGAGGATCGCTTGTTCCTGGGAGATTGAGGCGTCAGTGAGCTGTGGTCACACCATTGCACTCTAGGCTTGGCGACAGAGAGAGACTCTGTCTCAAACAAGCAAAAACTGGGAATTTAAAAAGACTTGCCTTGTTTATGTCATGGGTTTTTGGTGAAAAAAAAAGTTGACATAGTAAAAAATGACATGAGATAATATGTTTGGAAATTCTTTGAAAACTGCAAATCCCAGTACAAATCTAAGGGGTTATTTTAACTAGGAACACTAGAGATTGCCCCTCCCCTGTGTGACCGCCTCCTACCCAGGGGCTGCACACTTCAGTGCCCAGCGCTGTTGGGCTGCATCTCTGAGCAAATATCCATCAAGGTTTAATCTGTGTAATGACAGGCATTACGGCGCCACGAGGGAGGCATAAGACAAGGTTTTCATCTTTCAAGAGTCTCAGGCCCTGAAAAGAGCGGTAGTGAGTGCTCTGTAGGGCAGGATTGAATCCCATTCCAGGAGGCCAGTGGCCTGTTCACTGGTTTGTGGAAGGCAGGGCTGGAGGGCGTGGCAGAGAAACGCAGAGAGGCCTGGGGGAAAGGACTCTGCAGTCCTGGCCGGTGAAATGTCATGGGTAAGAAAGTGCAAAGCCTCGTGTGTCCGGGAGGGAGGATGCAGGGGAACAGTCTGATGGGGGTAAAGGGCTTTGACTGGGATGCAGAAAGGTAAGTCTGAGGAGATGCTAACAGGACACCTTATGGAAGAAGAGTCAGGCTTGTTCCATGTATTAGTTTTCATCATGACTTACCCTAGTACCCATGTATTGTCTCCCAGCTCCTCAGGTGGGAAATCTGACATAGCAGGACTGGGTTCTCTGATTAGGGTCTTATGAGGCTGAAATCAAGATGTCAGCCATGATGGGCTCTCATCTGGAGGCCCTGGAGAAGAATGTGCTTCCAGGTGTATTCACGTCGTTGGCCAAATGAACCAGCGGAAGGCCCTGATTGGTTACTGGGCATCAACCAGGGGCCAATCTTTGTACCTGGAGCCGCCTGCATTCCTTATGCTTTCCAGGTGGTCCCTCAAGCAATGGCAGATTGAGTCCTTCTCCTGCTTAAAAACTCTCTCTGACTTCCTCTTCTGCTGTCTCTCTCTGACTCCAGCTGGAGAAAGTTCTCTGCTTTTGAAGAGCACCTGTGATTAGAATGGGCCCACAGTTAATCCTGGATAATCTCATTTTAAGGTCCATAGCTAGTAATTAATGTCTGAGGAATAACAGATTTACAAGTTCCAGATTAGGGCGTGGGTATCTTTTAAAGCCATGACACCTACCACACCCCTGTAGGCTGTCGGGTCAGTAGTACAGGCCTGCCACCCCTTATCCAATACATCTGGACCCAGACGTGCTTTAGATTTCAGCTTTTTTCCAGATTTTATAAAAGAAATACTGAGCAGGTACTATGTAATATATAATGCCTCCCAGCAAGGTCTGGGGCAATACTCTGTAAACAAATGCTGTAAATACTGTAAATAGCCTCATGTTCAAGTTAGGATCCTCCCTGATATGAGTTACATATTTTCAGAGCTTTTTGGATTTTAGAATTGTTGATAAGGGAGGGTGGGCCTCCAGTCCATTTTTGAGCTATGGTAATATAATGAGAGCAAGTGGTCAAAAGAACTGGATTTTCATTTTGACTTTGTCTCTGCAGGACTTTTGTTTTCGTAATCTATAAAATGAGAGACTTTTAAATTGTTTAGTGACGATAGAGCCCAGGTGCAGGTACTTCCAGTGCTGCCCCTGGGAGAGACATCACTAATCAATCGCAGCACTCTCTCCTGATGAGCCAGGACAGGACCTCACATCCTTGTCAACAGGGCTGCAGGCAGCCAAATGGAGCCCTAGGAGTTAACGGCACAGATGGACTCTGTTTGCTGAGATGATTTCTCAGAAGTTTCAGTCTAGCTCTAAACATGCAGATCTTAAAGCAACAGTCGATGCCTGTACAACAGGAAGAATGTTTTTTCCTGTCACTACTGGCTGTTAAGGAGGGTTGCCATACTGTTTCAAGGAATAAGCCACACCACAAGGTCTAGACTTTTGTATTCGAGCAGCAGTTAGGCAGGGGTGTGATAGGCAAAGCCGGTGGTATGTGGCAAGGTCAACTCAATTTTATTTCTGTAAATAAGGCACAAACGATGTATTCTTTGGACAAGTGGCATTCCTCTCCTGAGCTGGTTTTCACTGCAGCCCTCCCCTCCAAGACTCAAAACATATCTTTTGGTCCGCCTGGGTAACAGCTAATCTTCTCACATACAAAAATGTAGAGAGCTGTACCTTCCTGCCATGCAACAGTTTCTATAGTTTTAACCAGAACACCAAACCACCCAATCTGTAGGTTTGCGTTTGGATATGATTTTATACCAACGTAACCCAAGTTATATCTTCATTAGTAAATGGCTTCATTCAAGGAGATCCCTTACAGAACAAGGGAAGACTTGCCCCAGTTCTAAGAGTGAAGAGTTTCTGCTTCACCCTGAGAGCCATGACAAGCAAATCTTGAGAATCTGAGAATTGTTTGGTGGCTGCTACAGGCTTTGGAAACCTTAAGGTCCAGGCTCAGAGTATCTTTCTACACGTGCATGACAGTCTTTACAAAAGATTTTCTAAGGATACATTTTTGTTGGTTTAAAATTTTTATTATACCAAAAAAATATCCAAAAGTAAGACGGCCTGAATAAGTACCAGATACCTGGAAACCATAGCACCAACACAGTAGAAGATCTCTAGTTAGGGAATGGAAGTTTCAGTCCTTACAGGCAGCTCTGAGACTTGGGGCAGTATCCTGTAAGGCAGGAGCCTGTATCCCTGGGGTACCACTGGTCTGTGATCTGTTAGGAACCGGGCCACATGGCAGGAGGTGAGCAGCAGGCAAGCAAGCGAGCATTACTCCCTGGGCCCTGCCTCCTGTTAGATCATCAGCAGCATTAGATTCTCATAGGAGCACAAACCCTATTGTGAACTGCGCATGTGAGGGATCTAGGCTGTGTGCTTCTTATGAGAATGTAATGCCTGATGATCTGTCACTGCCTCCATTACCCTCGGATGGGACTTTATAGTTGAAGGAAAGCAAGCCACCGATTCTGCATTGTGAATTATGATGAGTTTGTAATAATAATAGAAATAAAGTACACAATAAATGTAATGCACTTGAATCATCCCAAAGCCATCCCTCTGGCGCCCCCTATCTGTGGAAAAATTGTCTTCCACAAAATCGGTCCCCGATGCCAAAAAGCGGGGGACTGGGGATCAGTTTCTTCTGTAGATGTTAAATTTAGCAACACTGACCCTTTACAAAGGAAGCTGATAAAATGTATAAATAGGAGAAAGCAGCTTGCCCAGTATTGTCTGATGGAAGCAGCAACAATTGCCTCCTGAAGTCCTTGAATTACAGGATGCCGTTCTCTCACCCCCAACCCACATCCTCTGGCAAGTATGTAGAGCAATAAAAGATGTTCTTATCAGGAGCCCAGGCTTGGTCCTTCCCATTCTTCAGATGAAGAGTTGGAGGCCAAAGAAGGCTGTCTGGCTGCGTTTTCCAAGCTGAGGAGGCTGAAGTAACATCTAGATTAGAACTGAGTATATGGTTTTTATTCTGCAAAGCTGTTGCCTTCTGCAAAATCGCTGGCTTGTCCTTATTTTTTGGCAGTGGTGATGCAGCTGAGGAACCTCTGAAGTGATGCTCTGCTTAATACCGAGTCAGTGTTGTGGTTCTCCATGGATCACAGCGAACACGCAGGGTTACTGGGTGCCTACACTGAACTGGAGGTGCTGGGGAATAGCTGGGTTTCTCTGTCCTTCTGCCACGTTTTGAGACATGCAGGTTCAGAGCAGATGCCATTCCCAGTTAACGATGAATGTCATGGGGAGTTAATGGGACTCAGAGAAAAAGACAGTGGCGTGCTGTGTGAACAGACTCACCCTACCTAGGGGAGTTTGGGTATGAACTGCGAGTCCCCTGCAGCTGAAGAGACCCTTAGGGGACCCTCTGTGTGGACAGCCATCTAAATGCAGTGATGTCCCCCGCCCCCAGTCAGAGTCATTCCGCGCCTGGTTGGGAGAATGGCAGATTCTGCCAACTCAAAGATAAGCTCCTCTGTGTTTCTCCGCTTGTATGTAATTTTTAGGCTTGGAACTCATTAATCAGTACCAACTGTCCTTGCCCCTGAAGAGGACCTTGAATGAAACTATATCTGCTCACTTTTAGATTTTATCTCCAGAGAATTCTTCATTATTTTTACAGAAATGGCCTTCAGAGTGGGCCACAGTGCAAAACAGGAGCTAAAAAAAATTACAACCAAACATCTGGGATTCAAAGCATTACACACACAAAAGAAGAAGACCTTGTAGCTGGCAGATTAAAGAGCCTTGAGCAAAAGTCTTCCTTGTGATATATTCTTTAACCAGGTGGAGTTACAAATGAGGCCTCTTACCTCTCCACCTCCACCACACAGGCACACACATGCCACACATTGCATGCATACATGCGCACACAACACACATATGCATGCTTTCCACACTGCCCCAAGGCTCTGATACCTGTTTTTAAGTCTGTCATTTTTCTATAACAACTAATGATCACAAAACCATGCCACTAAAACGTCCATTTTAGTTGTAAACTTGACACTAAAACTATGGTGGTTTTTAGTTGTTTGTGTGTGTGTTTTTTTAGAAACAGGATCTTGCTGTGTCACCCAGGCTCGAGTACAGTGGTGCAATAATGACTCACTACAGCCTCAAACTCCTGGGCTCAGGTGATCCTCCTGCCTCAGCCTCCCAAGAAGCTGGGACTACAGATGCATGCTCCCAAGCCCAGCTAATTTTTTATTCGTTGTAGAGACAGTGGTCTCACCATGTTGCCCAGGCTGGTCTTGAACTTCTGGCCTCAAGTGATCCTCTTGCCCCTGCCTCCCAAAGTGCTGAGATTACAGTTCACTTCTATTTTTAAGTGTTATTGTAACTCATAGTGTTATGTTTCCATGAGTAGAGAACAGTTAAGTAGCTACCTGTAAAATGATTTTAAGATATAATATGAAGCTTCCACTTAGATTTTCCTTCTTCTATACCTTTCTTTCAAACTAAAATTAAGAGTGCTGTCCACTCTGAAATGATCAGTTCTCTAAAACTGGGCTTCAGTGGTTTGCCTTGATAAAGGAGAGATTCGGAAGAGAGTTACTGAGATCCGAACAAGTCTTCAAAAGAATAGAAAAGAATATGCTGAATTATTTCTGGGATTCTCATTCATCTCAAAGTGCTATTGCATAGCAACAAAAGTTCTGGGTTTTCTGTCACTTGTGCCTCAGGTTAAGGGGGAAAAGCAGTATTAGCAGCATAACGCTTTCATGTGATTTAAGCGGAGGTGAGTACTGAGCTTGGTGAGTAGGCTGGGTCGCGAAGTGTGCACCCCACCCCAGAGTAGATACCTCATGCCTGGGGTTAGTGGAACCAGCGTGGCATTGCCTGATTCCTGGCTGCAGACAGCCATGTCACCAGTCTCTGGGAGGCAAGGGGGTTCACACCTTAGATCAAGGACCACCATGGTAAGTAGAGAACATGTGCTTCCGAAACACAAGCTAGAATTTTGAGGCTTAAATTGGATATAGAGACGAAAGAGGAATAATCCTATTCCAAGCTAGGAGTCATTTGCCTTGACGTATATTCCATTCTAGTACACATGAAGGAAGCATTTCAATGTAATTTTTATGAGAGATAAAGCATTTTACATGCCAGGTAAAAACAGATAATGAATTAATTGTGCATATCTTATTAATTCAAGAGTGGAGCCCTAATCAGAGGGCTACACAATTCCCCAAGTAGTTTCTGCATAACTGTAATAGAATTTCATGGTAGGTAATTTGTAGAATAAAATCTTATATAAGATAGAATCACGAAATACTAGCACCTTAAAATTCACTTAAGCTGTTGTGCTTCTTAAAAGCAAACAAATAATCAAAATTTCTAAAATGAAAAGCTTAATATAAATTAGAAAAGAGAAAAACAGATTTCTAGTCATAAGTGTTTACTCAACTTAATTTTGTTACCAACTTCATAGTGTATAACTTCATTGCAGGAGATATTTGCATTGATTCACTTATTGAACTCATTAAAAGTAGTATGCTAGAATCCTGAGTCGGGAGACGTGTTGACCACTTCAAGGTCAGTCGTTCAATCTCTCTGAGGCTAAGTTTCCCAATCTATAAAAGAGACGTTAAAGTAGCTACATGTCATTGGGTTAATGTGAGAATCAAATGAAATAATACACATAAAAGTGTTTTGTAAAGGATGTATGATATGAATATCGTTTTCTATTATTGTTATTATTATTTCTTGAGACAGAGTCTCACTCTCTACCTCCAACATTCAAGTGATTCTCCTGCCTCAGACTCCTGAGTAGTTGGCATTACAGGTGCCTATCGCCACGCCCGGCTAACTTTTGTATTTTTAGTAGAGACGGGGCTTCACCATGTTGGCCAGGCTCGTCTCGAACTCATGACCTCAAGTGATCTGCCCACCTTGGCCTCCCAAAGTGTTGGGATTACAGGCGTGAGACACTGCCCCCGTCTATTATTTTTCTATTATTATTTGTAGTTCTATGTTCCATTTCATCAGGACTTCCTGTATCAATCATTTTTTAAATCATGTTTTTAAGACTCTTTGAATATTTTCTAAACAATCCTTTATTATTTTATGTTTACACTTTATATTTCACAATTCCTTTATTTCTCTTGCTTGTCTTTTACTTCTTCATGGATCCTGTTTCAGTCATCTCCTTGGGTGAGAATGTAAGAGTGGCCTTTGAAACTCTCTCACCTGTGAACGCTTTGCCCTAGCAACTTACACCAGCTCTGCATCACTGCATTTTCCAAAGATGTTACTGCCCAGTTCTGTTGTTTGTGCGTTGCTTAATGGTGTTTTAGGGGATGGTGCAATAGGAGTGAGCATGTTGTTCATCTAATATGACTGACGTTCTGTGCTCTAACATGCTCAAAATAAACTTGGACACCAAAGACAATGTTTTTAGTTGTTGTTGTTCTTTATTGTTTCATTTTGGTTTTGAGACAGAGTCTTACTCTGTCTCCCAGGCTGGAATGCAGTGGCGAGATCGTGGCTCACTGCAATCCTGACCTCCCCAGGCTCGGGTGATTCTCCCACCTCAGCCTCCTGAGTAGCTGGAACTGCAGGCACACACCACCACACCCAGGTAACTTTTGTATTTTCTGTAAAGACAGGGTTTCACCGTGTTGCCCAGGCTGGTCTCAAACTCCTGGGTGCAAACGATCTTCCTGACTTGGCCTCCCCAAGTGCTGGGATTACAGGTCTGAGCCACTGCAGCAGCTGACAATGTTTAGTGAAAGATGTGCCATAAAATCTCACATCATGTTAGAGTCTGCTGTACTTTCAAGTCGGGGCATTCAGTAGTCTCTGCATGGATTTTGCTTGGAACAATATTAGAAAATAAGGAAAAGATTTGCTCGGGTCTCCATTGTCCTCATTCATGTGTCAGTAAAATCACTCTACATGGAGTTTGTACCATATTTTTAGCAATAAAATTTATTGTCCCGCTTTTTATCTTGTTAGTCTCCTTGGCCTTAGGAAAATCTCTCCTCTCTCTATTATTATGCTTTTTAACTTTATTGAAGCAGAGTTCCATTATTTTGCCTCTCCCGTTATTTTTGAAGCAAAAAGCTAAATCCCTGTATGCTCGGAAACTTAATATTATAGTCATCATTGGGAAATTGCCTTTTTGTTTAAAATGGCTGAAAAGAGGTTGGTCTGATTATTTCAATGACCTGGTTGGCAAAATGGATGAGTTATAGACCATTGATTCTCAGAGTATTTGAATTCAGTCTCTCTTGATTAATAGTGAAACTAGATCTCGGCCAGGCGCTGTGGTTCACGCCTGTAATCCCAGCACTTTGGGAGGCCGAGGCGGGCGGATCACAAGGTCAGGAGATCGTGACCGTCCTGGCTGACACAGTGAAACCCCATCTCTACTAAAAATACAAAAAATTAGCCAGGTGAGGTGGCGGGTACCTGTAGTCCCAGCTACTCAGGAGGCTGAGGCAGGAAAAGGGCATGAACCCAGGAGGGAGAGCTTGCAGTGAGCCAAGATAGCGCCAGTGCACTCCAGCCTGGGTGACATAGCAAGATTCTGTCTCAAAAAAAAAAAAAAAAAAAAAAAAGTGAAACTAGATTGAGTATCTTTTAATGATTTAGAATGTATTTCATGAATTTGTTGTGTGTTCATTCATTCACCAAATAAGTATGAAGCCTACTGGCTGGGTGCAGTGGCTCATACCTGTAATCCTAGCACTCTGGGAGGCCAAGGTGGGTGGCTCACTTGAGGCCAGGAGTTTGAAACCAGCCTTGCCAACATGGTGAAATACCATGTCTACCCAAAATACAAAAATTAGCTGGGTGTGGTGACAGGCGCCTATAATCCCAGCTACTGGGGAGACTGAGGCAGGAGAAATCGTTTGAACCCGGGAGGCAGAGATTACAGTGAGCAGAGATCACGCCACTGCACTCCAGCCTGGGCGGCAGAGCGAGACTCTGTCTGAAAAACAAAAACAAATATTTAGGAAGCCTACTAAGTGCCAGTCACTGTTTTGTTTGCTGCAGATGGTGGTGAATTTGCTGGCATGGTCTTTGCCCTCATCGAGGTTATTATTCTGTCATTCTATTCAGGAATACCATGGTTTAAGAGGTATAAGAGAACAGGATGAGTCAATACTTAGTAGTTTCTTTTAAAAAATAAACTCTTGGCTGGGCATGGTGGCTGACGTCTATAATCCCAGCACTTTGGGAGGCCGAGGCGGGCGGATCACAGGATCAGGAGATAGGGACCATCCTGGCTAACACGGTGAAATCCTGTCTCTACTAAAATTACAAAAAAAATTAGCCAGGCGCCTGTAGTCCCGGCTACTCAGGAGGCTGAGGCAGGAGAATAGCGTGAACCCGGGAGGTGGAGCTTGCACTGAGCTCATATCGTGCCACTGCACTCCAGCCTGGGTGACAGAGCAAGCTCTGTAAAAGAAACAAAAACAAAAACAAACAAACAAAAAAAACAACTCTTGATTTTATGCTGTTAATTCCTCATTTTCATCTTTACCGTAAAAATTGAGTCCTGACAATGTTCTGTTTGTTGGAGCTTTCTGGTTTATTGGGAATGAAAGACACTTGGCATTTATTTGATTGTACAAACCTACTTTTATTATTATTATTATTATCAATATTATTATTATTTTGAGATGGAGTCTTGCTCTGTCACCCAGGCTGGAGTACAGTGGCGAGATCTTGGCTCACTGCAACCTCTGCCTCCCGGGTTCGAGCGATTCGTCTGCCTCAGCCTCCTGTGTAGCTGGGATTACAGGCACCCACCATCATGCCTGGCTAATTTTTGTATTTTTGTAAAGTGGGGTTTCACCATGTTTGCCAGGCTGGTCTTGAACTCCTGACCTCAGGTGATTTGCCCACCTCAGCTTTCCAAAGTGCTGGGATTACAGGCCTGAGCCACCGCGTTTGGCCTATAACCCTACTTATAAACAAAGGGAATATTAAGTTAGAAGCTAGAATCAACTGTTTCTCAAACCAGTTTAAAAAGTGAACATAATTAGAATAATTTTTCTCGTACGACAGATAGACTTTGGAGGAAGCGTATTTTGCAACCATGTAATTAATACTGATGTTGTCAGCAGCATCTTGTCGTAACCCAGTTGCTTATGTAGATTTGAACTGCCATACTTCTAAGTTTAACTGTAGCTATTATTTTTCATACTGTCCTTTGGCCAATCAGATACGCTACACCCCCAGATGTATTTGGGATCTTCACTGATTAGAGAGGGTTATTCTGACTCGATGTCTGTAGGAAGTCCACTAGCTTCTGATGTTATTAGCATTCAGTTTTTCTTTTTTGGAAACTTTTGCATAAATATTCATGGCAGTTTTTATGTTTAAATAGAGCAGATATGAGGCAGATAAGATTGCTTTAACTCTGCTCATAGAGCTCTAGCAGCTGCAAGAATTTCTGTAATGTGGCAGATGGATGATGACCGCAGTGGCTGTTACACGTGAGAGCATACATATGTTCTCTCTGGGAGACCCTGAGGAAGGAGCAAGCTTCAGACATGCAAATGACATGCGTTTGAATCCCTGTCCTCCTACCTATTAACAGGTCGACTTAGGCCAGTTGTGGCGGCTCACACCTATAATCTCAGCACTTTGGGAGGCTGAGGGGGGGGCATCGCTTGAACTCAGGAGTTTGAAATGAGCCTGGGCAACATAGTGAGACCTCATCTCTACTAAAATTAAAAAAAAATTTAGCCAGGTGTGGTAGTGCACGCTTGTAGTCCCAGCTACTTTGGGGGGACTGAGGCGGGAGGATCGCTTGAGTCCAGGAAGTCGAGGCTGCAGTGAGCCCTGTTCATGCCACCACACTCCAGTCTGGGCAACAGAGCGAGACTCTGTCTCAAGAACAAAAACACAACGACCAATAAAACAGGTCACGTTACCTCTTTGGTAAAGGGATAAGACCTATTTTGACACCTGATATGAAGGTCAAATGATGTATTAGACTTCAAAGTGCTTTATAAGCAAAAATTATACAGGTAGGAGGGTCATTTTCTTCCCTTCTTTGGTATAGAGATAACTAAAGAGTGTATTTCCTGGGTCATGGCAGCATATGGAAGCTTCAGAGAGGGCGTGGTACCCTCTTTGAAAAGCCTCTTCATCCTGCCTCTAGGAGCGCTTGAAAGAGGCAGTGGTGTCGCTGAGGTATTCCCCTCTGATATCGCCATCATAAATCATCACTTTTGAGGCCATTAATCATCTAGCTTTTCTTTTTTTTTTTTTCTTGTTTTTTTTTGAGACAGAGTCTCGCTCTGTCACCTAGGCTGGAGTACAGTGGTGTGATCTTGGCTCACTACAACTTCTGCCTCCTGGGTTCAAGCAGTTTTCTTGCCTCAGCCCCCCAAGTGGCTGGGACTACAGGTGCATGTCAGCACGCCCGGCCAATTTTTGTATTTTTAGTAGAGATGGGGTTTCACCATGTTGGCCAGGATAGTCTGGATCTCGTGACCTTGTGATCTGCCTGCCTCAGCGTCCCAGAGTGCTGGGATTACAGGTATGAGCCACCACGCCTGGCCTCTAGCTGTTTTTTTTTTTTTTTTTTTTTTTTTTTTTTAACATAAGGAAAATACCTTTTGGATCCCACTGTTTTCAGTCTATTGCTTTCTACTTGTGCATTTCATGGGTTTGTAGAACGTGTAAATGTATCTAAATGAGCCTGCTTTCTGCAAGTTTTAAGCTTTTCATGTTATTTTAACATGTTAGAATAATGGCAAAATCTTGGTTCACCATGAAAAGTAGAATTTTTATAAATGTGGTTCTTAGTATGTGTGAATAGCTTTAGAGTTTACAGTATGTTTTAGACACATTGACTAGAAATGTTTAAATAGAAGGATTCATCTCTGGAGTGGTTGTTCAGCTAAATTTTTTTTTTTTTTTTTGACATGGAGTTTCACAGTCACCCAGGCTGGAGTGCAGTGGCACAGTCTCGGCTCACTATACCCTCTGCCTCCCAGGTCCAAGCAATTCTCCTGTCTCAGCCTCCCGAGTAAATGGGATTACAGGCATGTGCCACCACGCACCACCATGCCAGCTAATTTTTGTAGTTTTAGTAGAGACGGGGTTTCACCACGTTGGCCAGGCTGGTCTCGAACTCCTGATCTCAGGTGATCCGCCTGACTTGGCCTCTCAAAGTGCTGGGATTACAGGCATGAGCCATCATGTGTGGGCCTAATGAGTTTTTATGCTAAAATTCTTTTACTCCAGAACAAGCTTGTGAGTTTTGGTAGACTAAAGACAAAACCTAAAATTTCAAAGAAAAGAAAGATCATCAACTCCAACTACCATGAGTGGATGGTGTTGGCGGACACCACAGTCACTTTAGTGCCCAGTGGCATCGCTTCCATGCACACTGTCTGAAGCACGTGTCTGTGCGTCTTATTGTTTTAACATAATTCATAACCGCATCAGATGTGACAAATGCAAAAGCAGTGAGCATGATGAAAGTACTAGTAAGAAAAGGCATACAATGATGATAGGAAAAAGTATAAGATAGTTTAAAGAAAGCAAGTAGTAAAAAAACATTGTTCATGTGTACATGAGATGAACTGTTCGGTTGAAGGAATAACTGAGGGATGGAGGGTAACTCATACATTATGTTCAAAGCACTGTACCCATGCAGATGATAGTAACGGGGGGGGAGATTAAGGGGAAACTGACAAAATAGACAACACTTTTGAATATGTGGATTAGAAGATAACCATCAGATGCCTATTCGCCTAATGCTAATTCAGGACACAAGTAAGAGTGTGTTTAAAAGCTCAAAGTCTAAGAACAGCAAATGTGCTGCTGACAAAACCTCGGTCCAGAACTCCAGTTTCAGATCTGTCTGACAGGTCCAGATCTGTCTGATTCTGGAACAGCTGCTCTGCATCTGTTCTGTTTTAGATGCAGAGCAGCAAAGTGTCCTTTTATAATATTCAAATGAGAAAACAATGAAAGTATGATAAGTAGCAGTTGTGAAACCTACAGGATTCATTAGTTTGCCAAGTAATAAACACAGCATATTTGAAACATTCTCCGCAATACTTGAGGAAGTATTAAGAAAGAAGGGCTACCTGCCTCCTAATTTTCAAATATAAGAAACTGATCCTTTTTGCAAAACGATGCCCCAAAGATCTTATATCATCAAAGAAAGGGACAGTGGGCCTGTTTTTAAAGCTCTCATTCCTGGTGGTGGAAATGCACTCAGAGACTTTCAAAGTCATCTTGGACTTTTGAGCAGAGATGCTTACATGAAACCTGTAGGAACGGTTCACCCTGTTCCCAAACAGAGGAACTGTTTCCTGTTCTAAGTTTAGATGCAGAGCAGCAAAGCATACTTTTATAATATTAAAATGAGAATATGGTCAGTAGCAATTGTGAAACCTACATTATTCATTAGTTTGCCAAGTAATAAGTATTAGATATCTGTTGACTCGCATCTCATTTTCTTATCACTACAATGTCGACATAGTGGAGAAAGCATAAACTCTGGCACAAACCAGCTGTCTGGTCCTGAGCAAGCTCCACAACTCGTCTGAGACTTGGTTTCTTCATCTGAAAATTGCCCAGTATGTTTCCCGTCCATCACAGGTGTTGTGTGGAGTGAAAATAACACTTAAGACACTAACATAGTGCCGGGTCATAATATGTCTTCGGTATTCAGGAGTGCTCATCAGTGGAATTAGCATTAATCTCACCACCTGTGATTAATTATAAACCCTCAGCAGAGAGCTTGAAACATGCCACCAGCAACTGTTGTGACCAGTTTGATCAGCTGATAGGCTAAACTTTTGAAACAAATAGACCCCAAACGCCATGGCCAAAACTACAACGGAAGTTAATGTATTTGTGTTCCGACCGTCCAGAATAGGTGTTCTAGTTCAGGAGGGCTCTGCTGCACATAGTCAGTCAGGGATTCAGGCTTTTGTAGTCTAAGTGTCTGCTATCTTTAGTAGTAGCACTGCTGCTGTCACCGTTCCAGCCAAAGGAAGGTGGAAGTGGCCTGGAGGGGTGTGTGAAGGAGGTTTTGAGTGGGCCTGGGGAGAAATGGCCAATGCCTGCTGTCACCCGCTTTACGTTGAGACAAATGCTAGGGCATTTGGGAAATGCAGTACAGCGGAGTGGCCACATGCCACCTGCTGTGAGAAAAGGGGAAGACCAAGAAAGCCACTGGTTTATTGCATGGCGTAGTCATGATCCCTTGTGCTCCTTCTGAATGGTGGCACCAACCTTTTGTTGAAATTTTGCTGACAATTTCCAATCTATGCCAAAATTAAGAACTCAGACACAAGGCATACACTTGGTGGTAATATGGGTTGTGGGTAGGTATATCCTGCTACTCAGGGCATGTGACTACCCATGTTGGGACTTAGCTTAGGCTCTGCACTCCAGCCAGGGACTGATGGGGGCCTGTGTCTTAAGAAGCACCCATTGTGATTTGCTGGCGTACTTGCAGTGCCAGAGGGTTGGCCGGTGGCAGGCAGGAATGACACCAGGGAATCTAGGCAACACATCTGGGAGCCCCACTGGGGAAGTTGCCTCGTGGGAAATCCATCTAGAGCAGCAGAAACATAGATACCGGGTGACAAGGGTGGGAAGAGAGGAGAAGTGTAGCCCAGGCAGGGAAACTGGGTGGGGTCCCAGGCACCAAACTGGTGCTCCAGGTGTGTCTGCAAGACATCATTTAGTTAAATCTGGAGACTAAGGCATTTCTTTGGCCTGCACTAAAACAGGGTATGCAGAGATTAAGCAAGAAGAGAATTTAAATAGGGGGTAATGTTGATGTCTAGAAGTGATCCCAGGGCTCTCCAGGGCCAACCAGATGGGAGCAAAATACACCAAACCACCAGCTCCTGGCTCTTGGGCAACAATTCCTTTTTAAACCCTATTGAGTGGGAATACTGAGGATTCACATGCCCGTTGCTGTAGTCAGGATCAGCCCAGGAACTCAGGTGCCAGTGGGAGTCTGGGGGTGGATCCAGCTGTGGGGGTGGGGGCAGCATTAGGGAATGTTGAAACCAGGGAAACGTTGACAGATTATCTTATGAAACTGCACTGTAGGTCCAAATGCCATAAATGTGTTTCGTGTTTAATTTTTAGTCACCCTCCAGTTCTTCAAGAAATATTCAACAAATGTTGGCAGATTCAATCAATCGTATGAAGGCGCATGGATTTCACCAGGTAAAAGACTTCCCTTCTGTCCTCCGGGGGCTGCATACCTAGGCATTTCCATTAACGTTTCACAGATTAGTTAATTAATCTCATGCAGAAATGAAATTAAGCAGCAGAATGGGAAATCTGTCCTAAAAGATGCAAACACAGTTCTTCATCTTTACCCATTTATCTGGAGTTCGGGAAGTGTTGAATGTCATGGAAAGAACAGAGATGCCAAGATGTATCAGCTAAACTCCTCCCAGAAGATCTAACATAGAGGCAGCATCCCAGGCTGCTGCAGACGTGGAGGGAAGACTGATTCAGACAGTGATAAATGGAGCATTAAACTTGGCAGAAAGAGTGAATTCAGATCGAGTCACTTCTGTGCTCATTGTTTCTGAACCTGTCCCTTGAGGGTGAGCAGCTGCTGTGTCCTCCACATCCACCACTCCTGGAACCCCTTCTGGCACTCAGCCCTCTCTCACATCCATCCAGATATGACATTGTTCCTCCAGGCCAACCCCTGCTTCCTCCATCGTGTGAGCTTGCTATCATGTCATAAATTGCTCAAAATAAATGAGGCATAGACTGGTACTTGGAAGCTGTAGTAGGATTTGACCTACAGAGAGTCTGAAACAGCATTGTAAGATGTGAGCCTGTGAAGAGAAGGTTCCTGAGATCGGGCTACAGCGGAGGTCAGCCCAGGGACCTGTTTTCCTGTGGACCATGTCATGAATTCCATGATTCCTCTGCAGGGACATGCATGAACTTGCTTTTTTGAGACTTTAAGAAATCAGGACGAAGTTGTGGAACTGTAGTCCTTGTATGCATACTGCTGATATAATATGTACTTCTTTCTAAAATAGCAGCAATAGGCGATCTAAAGGACATTTTCATTAATTCTGCTTAGATCTCACTATGTCGTTTTAAATGGGGACAGCTGAGGAAGACAAAGGATCGTATATTGATCCAAGCAACATTTATGGAGTATCTACTATACACTAAGCACTATTATGGGAGTTGGAGACACATTTTATGAAAAAATTAGATAAAATTCCTGCCCTCAGGGAGCTTATATTCTTCATGGGAGAGAGAGATGATAAACATATCTGTGAGGTCAGGTGATCATAAGCGCTGCAGAGGAAAATAAAGCAGTACCAGGGAACTGAGGAATCCTGGGAGGGTGGAATTGGGATGGGACAGGTAGTCAGAGAAGGCCACTCTGGGAAGGCAGTATTGGAGCAGAGACCTGAAGGAAAGAGGGAAGGAGCAATGTGGATGTCTAAGCCATGTGGACGTCTCTTCCAGGCAGAGGGAACAGCAAGTCGAAGACACAGAGGCAGGAACTCACTTGGCATGGTCAGGAAAGGGCTGATCATTTGAGAGAATGAATGAGCCACCTTGCTTCTCTGTAGAACAACGGTGATAAAACAGAGCCATCCTGCTTTGGAGGCGTTGTGAGGCTCTGATGAAGGAATTGGTAGCGAGTCACTCTAAGTGCTTCCATCAACAGGCTGGATAAGAGGCTTTCTGTATGGGCCCCGTGGCTTTCTGTATGGGCCCGGCGTGGCCTCATTTTCTGGTCCTGTTAGCTGAGCACATTTTCATAGCTCACACCACACATCTGGGTCTCCACACCCTCCACCCTGGGTATCTGGATTAGCATCCAGCCTTGGCCCCTCTACCCCTCCACTTCAAGCCATCACCTGGATTTCCCCATGCCTGGCTCAGAGTCCTGAGTCCTGGACCAGCATGCTTCCAGCAAAACACTGCTGAAAAGGAAATGATGGTCTTCTGAATAGAGAAAGTAAAGCATTACAGATTTTGCTAAAAGTCAAATTGTTTGAGGGACTCAGGACAAGTTCCTTACGTTTTCTGGCTTTCTTGAATAAATACGGTGGTCAGGGCCGTATATAGATGAGTAACAGCAGATGTCATCTGCTATTACTCTGTGAAACTCATGAATTTTTCTTCTTTTCCACTGTGCCTGTACATAATTACATGCAGATTAAAGGAGTAGATTTATTAAATACAGCACTGTTAGACATTTGAGTAACATCAACCAAGTACTACATCTGTTACTAATATTTTTTCTTAGTGGAATCATGTTCCAAACTTCTTGCTGATCCTCAGCAACAATATCTGTGATGATCATAGCTTGATGTTTTCACTATATGTTTCCTAATCATTTAAAAATAAACACGTACGCATGTGGAAGGATGAACAAAGCTCCACTTTTAAGCTTCTTCTGTTTAAGCTTAGAAATTGCTAGCAGCACATTTATGTATCTTGGGCTTGCAGACAGCTTCAATCAAAGGATGGCAAATCTTAACAGTCCTTTCAAACATCAAAGCTGTCCTTTGGATTTTAAAATGCTGGCAAACGAAAGGAGCTAGCTCTAGGCAGGAAAACAACGTAAGGAAAAAAATAAAAACAGTAAATGCACAGAGGTTTAGTTCCATCTGCAGTGAAGCACAATTTATGAATGATGATTACTTAAACTGCGATTTATGACTGCCCACAGCGATCAGAAACAAGTTTCACAACATTAACGTTTATATTTTACGTTGTGGTGACATTAGAGCAAGGAAGTCTTTATATTTCTATGGGAAAGCACAAAAGAAAAAAACCTGTCACTCGTGATAAGAGAGGTGGGCACAGGCAGCCGTTCCTGGCTGTTTCAGTTTGTTTTATTACTTAGCTAACCAAGGCTTTTATTAGTTCTCCAAGTTGTAAATTCAGTCTTCTTGTGAGCACTCAGAAGCTTGTGTCCAAATAAACAGAGTACTTTTCAGGTCTAAGTGATTTGGTTTGTTCATTTCTCTTTCGTTTAAAATGATTTTCCTTGAATGCTCTTAATGCCGGAAAACAGTACACTTAAAAATGGTTAAGGTGGTATACTTTTGTTATATGGAATTTTACTGCAATTTTTTTAAAAACCTAATTCGCCTTTTAAAGGAATATTCACATTTTAAAAATATTTTTCCCTTTCTCAAAAGATGCTTTTGAAAAATATTTTTCTGGTTGTTTTTTTTTTTGAAACAAAAAAAATACATGTTCTGGCAGGGTGTGGTGGCTCATGCCTGTAATCCCAGCACTTTGGGAGGCTGAAGTGGTGAATCACTTGAGGTGAGAAGTTTGCGACCAGCCTGGCCAACGTGGTGAAACTCCACCTCTTCAAAAAATACAAAAATTACCCAAGTGTGGTGGCACGTGCCTGTAATCCCAGCTACTCGGGAGGCTGAGGCAGGAGAATCACTTGAACCTGGGAGGGGGAGGTTACAGTGAGCCGAGATTGTACCACTATACTGGGCGATGGAGTGAGACTCCGTCTTTAAAAAATAATAATATATATTTCTTTTAAACCACGTAAAATCATGTGGTAAGTACCACATTCTGGGACACATGATTCGAGGGGAGAGATTCAGCTGAGCTGAGATTGCTCTGGAAATGTGCATTTCTTCCATGGGGCCTGTCAGCTACTATAAAGTAGGTTGACGCTGGCTCTATGTAATAGTGTGTTTACATGCTTCTTCAGGGAGTCCATTTGAAACAGCTAAGTACTGTGAGGAAAAGGAATATTTTTTCTTATTATATGTTATACTCTGTGCCAGGGACTTCTTAAGTTATCTAATCCTCAGTATAACCCTGAGAAATATTTTCTTCTCATCTTTCTTATGGGGAAACAGCCCAAGAGAGGTTCAGCTGTTGCTCCTGGAGTTACACACTAGCTAGCAATGGTCAATCCAGCTTCAGGTCTTACTGACTCCAAAGTCCACACTTGATCCTCCTTAGTGGGCCAGAGAGTTAGTTAGAAATCAGCTGTGCCGGGTACCCCCGTCCTTCAGGAAACTGCTGGATTTGCTCACCAAGGTTCGTTTTCGTTGGTTTGGTTTTTGTTTTTGTTTTTAAACAGAAGAAAGAATCCATGAAGAAAAAACAAGAAGAAGAAATAAATCAAATAGACGAAGAGAGAACGAAGCAGATTTGTAAGAACTGGAAAGAAGACTCGGAATGGCAGGCATCTCGTGAGTACCCAGAGGTCTCCGTAGCACCTTCCAGGCTCTCAGCTGATTCTCTCACTTAATAATGTGATCAATCTAGAAAGCACTTAATGTGGGTTGTTGAGAGAGATCTTCACAGTAAGTGACCACTCAAATGTTATTACTAACTTATTACTCAAATGCTTACAAGTTACTTTTGAACAGTGGACTGGTTCTCCATTTCTGTATCACCAAAATTATGATGTAATTTATCAAATAGCGTGATATATAGCTATGGAAAATAGGTTTTGGAAGAGTGTTTAATGATCTTAGACTATGTTTACATGTCATTAGCTTGGGGAAGAAAAAACACCATGAAATAGAATGAAAAGCTTCGCTATTTAGAAATGTCTAAATATCTGAAGGAAAAGAACTGGAAGGTTATAATAACATGTAAACATTAGTTTTCTTGGAGAGGTGAGATTCAAGATTAGTTATTTGAATGCTTTTCTGATAATTTAATACTGTGTTTTGGATTTTTTCCCCTAAGTTTTTGATAGTGAATACATTTTAACTTTGTAATCAGAAGCACACAGGATTACCAGGCCAGATGTGTTAGCATCCAGCTTATGCCTGTGACCCAGCCCTGACTCCTATTTGAGTTAGCAGAGCTGGAGAGAAAGCTCATAGGGGAAGAATAAGTCCATACAACTGAAGGCAGAGGAGAGGGTGCTCCAGAGTGCTAGAAGGATTAGGTTTGAGAAAGAATTAGTGTTTCCATCTGACTCAGAAAAGTCTGAACTGCTAGATCATCCTGAGGTAGCTTGAGGAAGACAGCAGGTATGGCTATATTTGCAGGATGTTGAGATCCCACACTGATCTGCAGTTACATTATAACCAATGCTATTTAAATGGCAACTACTGTGAAATGAAAATATTTGCAAGATCCAGTGGCCTCTTTGTACTATGCAGTGAAATCCTGGTATAAGGGAATATTTTGGGTATCTCTTTGAAGTCAAGTATAACAGGATTTGACCAATAATGCCTGAAGTGTAAATATCCTCAATAAAAATCATTTTTACATTCTGCATTAGAGTCTCATTGCTACAATGAAAAATTCTCTTTTACAAAGTAGTTATGCACTGTATAATGATGTTTTGGTCAATGATGGGTCGCATATATTTCTTAGGCCAGGCACTGTGGCTCACTCCTGTAATCGTAGCCTTTTGGGAGGCCAAGGTGGGTGGATCACTTCAGGTCATGAGTTCGAGACCAGCCTGGCCAACATGGTGAAACTCCATCTCTACTAAAAATACAAAAATTAGCTGGTTGTGGTGGTGTACACTTGTAGTCCCAGCTACTCAGGAGACTGAGGCAGGAGAATTGCTTGAACCAGGAAGGCGGAGGTTGCAGTGAGCCAAGATCATACCACTGCACGCCAGACTGGGCAACATAGCAAGACTCAGTCTCAAAACACACACACACACACACACACACACACACACACACACACAAAACCAAAAAAAAAAAAATCATAAAAACCCCAAAATAATGGGTCGCATACATTTTAAAAATATAGTGTAGCCTAAGTGTAAAGTGTTATAAAGTTAACGTTAGTGTGTAGTAACGTCCGAGGCCTTAACATTCATTGAGCACTCATTCACTGACTCATCCCAGAGCAACTTCCAGTCTTGCAAGCTCCATTCACGGTAAGTGCCCTATGTAGAGGCACCGTTTTTTTGGTCCTCTATACCATATTTTTAACCACACCTTTGCTATGTTGGGGGTATTATTATTTTTCTTGAGATGGAGTTTCCCTCTTGTCACCCAGGCTGGAGTGCAATGCCATGATCTTGGCTCACTGCAACCTCCGCCTCCTAGTTTCAAGAGATTCTCCCTCCTCAGCCTCCCTAGTAGCTAGGATTACAGGCGCCCACCACCACACCCAGCTAATTTTTTGGTATTTTTAGTAGAGTTGGGGTTTTGCCATGTTGGCCAGGCTAGTCTCAAGCTCCTGACCTCAGGTGACCCATGTACCTTGGCCTCCCAAAGTGCTGGGATTACAGGTATGAGCCACTGTGCCCGGCCTTATGTTGGGGGTATTTAGATACACAAATACTATTGTGTTATGGTTGCCTCATGATGCATTTCTCAGAACATATTCCTCTCATTATGTGACTGTAATATTTAAAGGCAGGCTTGGGGTACTTTTTCGTGTACTAATGTGTTCTATAATTACCTGTGGTTAAGCATCCCTTTAATCTTTTGCCTGTCGGGCTGATTCTCATTTCGTCCTGCTCCCTGCTCCTTAACCCTGTGCACAGGCCCGTGCCACTGAGTAGTCCTGACCTTTGCTAGTGAGCCACGCACACTGCATCTGAACATGAGTCTACGCAGGATGTGACAATTGTCTCTTATTACTCAGCACCCCTGCCAGCTTGAACCCATGCCCAGGCGGGGACGCCTCACTTGGTCTTGCCAACTGCGGGAAATTCTTGCACACTTTCTCTACTTCTCTCTCATCCCTTCTTCCTCCTCTTCCTTTTCTCTCCCTCAGAAAATCCCCACTCCTGTATGAACAGAGGAATCCTGCAGCGAACGCTGGGCAAGCCCTAATGACCTGGATCCTAGGTGTTGATAATGATTGTTCCTTATTACAAGCAGATAACAAACTGCTGGGAACCTGCGCTGCTGCCCTTTGTGCAATGCTGAGCCTTCTCACCTGCTCTGTGGGCTGATGAGGGTTTTGTCCAACCCCGTTGCTTTTCTAGTGCGAAAATCCAAAGCAGCTGATGAGAAGAGACGCTCCTTGGCTAAACAAGCACGAGAAGACTACAAGAGGTTATCCCTCGGGGCCCAGAAAGGACGAGGCGGTGAGAGGCTGCAAAGCCCTCTGCGTGTTCCACAGAAACCCAAAAGACCTCCCCTTCCACCCAAGCCTCAGTTCCTAAACCCGGCGGCG